>NW_018234831.1:84717-99036 GCF_001263595.1 Phalaenopsis equestris
CGCACAATTCTAGAAAATTGGCAAGATATAAATTTGGATCTTCAGTAGGTGTCCCTCCAAACTGATTATTTTTTACCATTTGGATAATAGCATGTCTAAGCTCAAATGAATTAGCAACAACATCAGGATTTTGAATAGTCAAGTGAAGTTCATCTACTATCAGATTAGCATAACCTTTTAAAGGTCTTTGTCAATTTTCATTTATTTGATTATCTAAGTTATTTTCCATTTCATTTAAATTTTTAATTTCTTTTTGGTTTTTTTGAATTTTTCTATTGGTACGTTCTAATTCTAAAGTGTAAGGTACTAAACCTTCAGATCCAATATTTCACATAAACAAATATAATAAGCAAAGAAAAATTTCTTAAAATAACTTTTAAATATATAGTTATTTATTTTTGGATTGTATAATTTTTTTAATTTAATTTTTTTATAATTATATTATCTTTAAATTTCCTAATTTACCAAATCTATTTAATTTACAATTACCTTCCCCGACAACAGCGCCAAAAAGTTGATCCCGAGAATATAGTTAGGCAAAATATATAAAGTTGACTCTGCTATGCAACGGTGCCAAAAGCTTGATGCAATAGTTTAAGAATAAGAAATTTAAGCAATTTATGTTGGCATTCTACGCAAGTATACGTATGGTTATTAAGTAATAAAGGACTTTTTTTTTAAGCCCTAAATATCGATCCCACGGGGAAGGTTTAAATTTGAAATGATAAATTAACTAGGAAATTCACAGAAAGTAAAACAAAATTACTGTCACTAATTTTGAATGTTGGATAGTATCAGAACTAAATTATTTAACTACTAGCAAAACTGAAGTGCAAAGTTTAAACAATAACTACTAAACCATTTAACTATGTTTATGTGATGAAGATTTCTTATATGAAAAAACATCTTTCCCACTACAATGAGATTTGGGTAAAATGAGATGAAATAAATGGTTTTAGTATGTATTGTGCCAAATAGGAGCAGTTTTAATTCTCTACCCTGATACAATGTTATAGAAAATCATTGGCTAATCCCATGTTTAGTCCCTAAATTTGTGGCTAGGTTCGGAGGATACTAGCTCCCACTCCAGAACTCCCACTTCCCTTCACTTTAAGGCTAACTCTCGCTTTAGTTCTTTAAATACTAAGACCGAATTGAGGATTTTAGTTTATCACCATAAAATCTCTAATTCTACACCCAATAATGTATATTTCCCTATTTATTTACACTTAATTCCATAAATGAAATTCTCGTTCATGAAATCAAATGTGATCTTCACTCTATTGTAGAACTCATACTCCATTTCTCGGATTATATGTTTCACAACAAGTTTTAATAATTCAATTGGCCAGACCAAAAAGTAAATTAAGTTCCGAGTTGAAAAATCATCACAAGTTATTTTATATTTTAACATTGACACATCCATATTATCTCTCCATTTCACCATACCATTTCACCATATCTCATTTCACCATATCTCAGAGTAGAGAGAAAGATAAAGGAAACTACTCACACTTCATGAGAAATATACAAAAAAAATACAAATTTTATATGTAAAAGAAAGTTCATACAACACTAATAAATAAACAACACTTATCTGAAACTCTTTATCAAAGTAAATCCCTTGTAGCCTTTCCTAAGAAATGTAGGAAGAAGAAATCTCTCACTTTTCTCCTTCTCCAACACTCTTAGAGAATAATTCACACTTAATCTCAACACAAAAACTCTAAATTCTTAAAGAAAAATCACTAATAGACTCCAAAATGGTGGTGGAATGAAGATAAAAAAGTGTATGATGTGTAAGAGATTGAATAGGCAAGGAATCAAAAAAAAGGAGTCAATTTTCTAATCAATTTTGGCCCCAAATAGAGCATAGAGTCGGTTCTCCAATAGGTGCATCCAAAAACTCTTCAAAAAGCATCCAAATTTGTTGAATATTCTAGAATTAAGGTCTGAACCGACACTGGCACCGTTGGTGCCAGTGTTTTACAATTTAATTCGCTACTCTCTATCAAACGACATCGTCGACGGCCAGTCTGGCACCGTCGGTGCTTAAAAATTTTTTAACTTTTTCATTTTGACTCCAAATTTCATTCTTTTTGCTCCAAGTCCTAAAATTTAACAACCTGCAAGAAAACATGAATAATAACTTCCACTAAAGAGTAATATCTCCAAAAATGAGTATAAAATATGAGTCTAAAAATACATATATTTTTGGTGTATCAAGCACGTCCTTCAATTTTTCAAAAGCCAAGTCATCTACCGTTTTGGAGTTCAGCACAGAATAATCTCCAACAATGGAACAACCTTTAAAAGCACAAAAATCAACAATTTTGTCAAGCAGCACGGGATAGACTGAAGATACTCTATGATCTACTATCCCAGGGAAAATGGCTTAGCCGAAGCCTTTAGCAAGACACTGATATAGATTTTGAAGAAGACACTGGATGAAAACAAAAGAGATTGGCATAACAGATTGCAAGAAGCTTTGTGGGCTTACCAGACAAAGTTCTGGACTCCCACTCAATGTACACCCTACATGCTCGTGTACGGGACCGAGGCCGTACTACCGCTAGAAGTTCATACGTCGTCTCTTAGAGTCATTGTCTCTAATCAGCTTACAATAGAAGAAAGTGCAAAACTCAGACTTGAAAAGTTGGAAAGTCTTAAAATAAAATTACTAGAAGCACAACAAAATTTAGAGCTTTACCAAGCAAAGATTGTACAAGCTCATGACAAATTGGTTCACCCAATGACGTTCAAAATTGGTGATCTCGTTCTTGTGCTCAAAAGGCCTATTCTTGCACGCTGCGAGATAAGTGGAAAATTTGAGCCAACTAGGGAAGGACCATTTATCGTAGAAAAAGTCTACACAGGAGGAGCCTACCAGCTAGTAGATTTTCGAGGTGAAAGACCCATGCTGCCGATCAACGGACGATACTTGAAGAAATACTGTGCAACTTGACATTGCTTGAGTTAAAATTTTGATTGATTTGGGGTTATTTATTTGGCCAAATGTCTGTGACTGGGTCCAATTTTTTTTGTAATAAAATTAACCTCAATAAAATGAAAACTTTTAAATTTGCATACTTCAACTTTCTCTTCTCTACCTTTAAAAGTTTGATATTTTGCTAAATTAAAGAAAAATATATACACGTAAATAAATGATATTCTCACCAATATAACATAAAATTTTGTTTAATAAACACTTTGTTTTGTTCTTATTCATGCTAAATTTCAACACACTGATGTTTTTCTTGCCATCTGCAAAGAGAATGTTAGGACAGAGACTGATTTTTGCTTTTAAAGATGGCTAGACCCTCACACTTAATGAGGAAAGGGCATCGCAGGGTGGCACCATAGACTTTGACATGGACTTTGGTCAAGTCAACATGGAGTATGATGGTCCCCTAATGGATGTTATTAGCCGTCAAGAAAAATAAGGACTCCCATCACTGATAAAGATCAGCATCAGGGAGAATTCCTTACTAAAGGGGAAAAATGTGATAATACAACAAGATCCAAAAGAGGGGACTAGTTGCCTGCCATCTATGATAATTTCACCAAAAGGAGGCCTAGTCACTGCTAATGACGAAAGACTGTCGAATGCACCACTGCAAAGAACTCAACGCAGAAAAGCCAATCGTTAAGAACATAGAGTTTTCCTGCGCAAAGAAAGAAAACTCCAAAAGGAGGTAGAAAACTTGCTTACCCTTAATCCTGTGGGGAATATCAATGATCCAGGCATGAGAGAGACCTCTTCTAGCTTGCCTACCATAGAGGATGAGTCTAGGTTTGCTACAGAGACAGAGATACTAGGAGCTTCAAATGATCTTTGTACGGGTTGCCCGACATGTAACGCCAAGATTCCTACACGGACACAAGTTACAGGGGCGCTTGTGGAATGCCCGGACTGTAACATCGTCCAACTAGAGCTTTACAATACATTGGAGGAGTAAACATCCACCAACAATGGATTTCAGAGCACTGATCACCCGATGGAGGAGTCATATATTCCGTTGGATACAGAGACAACACCAACATGGATTCCCGCTAATATTAAAATGAAGGAGCGCCCTTGACGCTCACCGTAGATCACCATGACAGAATTTGACAAATTGATTAAAGTAAGGAAAATAGAGTTTGAATTCTATGAAGAAGTTTAGGGAAGATTCATCAATATACTAAAAGGCTTGGATCTGTACATCAGAGTCTTCTCCGAAAGTGACAAAAGAAGTATTCTCGATTGCATCTTTGATCTAAAAGATAGGGGTGGAGCAGGCCTTCTGATGGAAATAACCTATTCTAAGCCACGAAAATGGATGCGTGGAAAAGGCAGGATCACCATACAATGTGATTGCTATTTCAACTTCACTAAGGACATGCAAGGAAATCCTTTCGGGATTTTGAGACACGATGAAGTGGACCCGTTACCTCTCATGATAAAATGGATGATCAAGAGAATGGTCCAATGGAGCATAATCCCAACCGAATCTATTCCCAACAGCTATATCATCAATATATACGATGAAGGCGACTGCATTCCCCCACATATAGACCATCATGATTTTGTGAGACCTTTTTGCATGGTCTCTTTCACAAGCAAAAGCAACATTTTATTTGGGAAAGAAACATATGTCATTGGCCCCGACGAGTTCAGAGGATTTGTGGAGATTCCGCTACCAGTGGGTTCATCGCTGGTTCTTAAATGAAATGGAGCAAACATCACCAAACATTGCATTCCAGGGGTACGAGACCGCAGGGTGTCTGTAACTTTCTGAAGAATAGATGATAGCAAAATTCCATATGAATTTAGGCCGGAACCGGAGTTGGAAGAGCTACTTTCTTACGAGCTATGAGAGGGTTGCACCTCTAAGCACATGTGAAGGGAACTCTTATCCTGGAGCATGGCTTAGTAGGTCAGCTTAATCGAAAGCTAACCCCACCAGAGATGGACATTCGGAGGATACCTTTTTGTACTGCATTTTAATACAACATATACGATGATATATGTACCAGATGTGCTCAGCTTGTGATATGTACCTAACATGAGATATTTTCAGATGTACTCTTGATGCGTTCAACATATTGTACCTTCTGAGGCTTTGGCATGTACTCAATCTGTAATACCTGTTTGAAGTAGATTAATAAATCTCTTTCAAAATTTTGTGTATTTGTTCAACTGCCCTTTTGTGCGATGGATAAATAGACATAGAACCATACATGAGTTCTGAAATACAATGAATAAAGAACAAAATGATAAAAAAATTAATAATAATAAAAAGAAAACTCTTTTTTAAAAAAACTATAAAAAAACTAATTAATTAAATTTTGAAAAAATATTTTGATAATAAAGTGTGATAAAAACAACAAGAAAAGAAAATAGATCTATTGAGCTGATTCTCTCGATTTTGAAGTCTTTTATTCTTTGCTCGTGCAGCACGACCTTCCTTGTCTGCACTAAATCTCACAAAATTTCACATATCTTCCTCACCAATGTAAGCATTATCACATGACACATATCTATGGATTCAACACCACAAATTCTCTGCTAAATTTCAATTCTCATTTCAAAATTAGTAAAATTAGTCCCTAGTCCCTAACTTCTAATTCCCCTTTTGAGGTTGGTCCCTAACTTCTGATTCACTTTTTGAGATTGATCTATAAATTTCAATTCTCATTTCAAAATCAATCCCTAGCTTCTGATTCCATTCCTTCGAGGTCAGTCCCTAACTTCTGATTCCCTCTTCTTGAGGTAGGTCCCTAACTTCTGATTCTGTTTTTGAGATTGATCCCTAAATTTCAATTCTCATTTTGGAATCAGTCCCTAACTTCTAATTCCCTCCTTTCAAGGTTGGACCCTAACTTCCGATTCTCTTTTGAGATTGATCCTTATATTTCAATTCTCATTTTGGAATCAGTTTTCTAACTTCTTATTCCTTTTTTTGAGGTTGGTCCCTAACTTCTGATTCTCTTTTTGAGATTGATCTCTAAATTTCAATTCTCTTTTGGAATCAGTCCCTAACTTCTGATTCCCTCCTTTTGAGGTTGATCCCTAACTTCTGATTCTCTTTTGAGATTGATCTCTAAATTAAAATTCTCATTTCGGAATCAGTCCTTAACTTCTAATTCCCTCATTTTGAGGTCGGTTCCTAACTTCTGATTCTATTTTGAGATTGATCCTTAAATTTTAATTTTCATTTTGGAATCAATACGTAACTTTTGATTCCCTCCTTTCGAGATCGGTCTCTAACTTCCGATTCTCTTTTGAGATTGATCCTTAAATTTCAATTCTCATTTCAGAATCAGCCCCTAACTTCTGATTCCCTCCTTTCGTGGTCGGTCCCTGGTCGGTCTCTAACTTCTGATATTCTCTTTTCAGATTGATCTTTAAATTTCAATTCTAATTTCAGAATCAGTCCCTAACTTCTAATTCTCTTTTTTCGAGGTCAGTCCTTAACTTTTGATTATCTTTTTGAGATTGATCCTTAAATTTAAATTCTCATTTCAGAATCAGTCCCTAACTTATGATTCCCTCTTTTCGAGATCGGTCCATAACTTCTTATTCTCTTTTTGATATTGATCCTTAAATTTCAATTCTCATTTCAAAAGTAGCCTCTAACTTATGCCTCTAACTTATGATTCCCTCCGTTTGAGGTCAGTCCCCTAACTTTCGATTCTCTTTTTGAGATTGATCCTTAAATTTCAATTCTCATCTCCGGATCAGTACTTAAATTTTGATTTCTACCTTTTGAGGTCCGTACCTAAATTTGGACTCTCTCTTTTGGTGTTTATGCATAAATTTAATTCTCATGTCGGGATCAGTACCTAAATTCTGATTCCTACCTTTTGAGGTCGGTACCTAAATTTTGACTCTCTCTCTCTCTTTTGGATTTGATACCTAAATTTCAATTCTCATCTCGGGATCAGTACCTAAATTATGATTCCTACCTTTTGAGGTCGGTACCAAAATGTCAACTTTCTCTCTCTCTTGGAATTGATACCTAAATTTCAATTCTCATTCCTAGATCAGTACATAAATTCTGACTAACTCTCTTTTAGAATTGATACCTAAATTTCAATTCTCATTTTGAGGTCAGTACCTAAATTATGATTCCGCTCCTTTCGAGGTTGGTACGTAAATTCAGAATCCCTTATAGGAATTGATGCCTAAATTACAATTCCTACCTCAGCGTCAATACCTAAATACTAACTCCCCTCCTCCGAAAACACTTGAAACTTGATAATTTCAAACCTACTCTCCAATCCCCAGCAAGAGTTCCTGCTCCTTTATTTTGATAAGATATGCACTTGCTACTTCCCCATCGGGAACAACTAGCACTCAAACTCTACACTCCTATGTCTATTGAATTAGGAGTTTGTATTGGTTTTGTTGATTTTGTCGGTCAACACCAATAAGCGTGGTGTGCTTGCCCAACACACCACACCAATTGGGGGTCCATTTATTGACCTCACTTTTGGTTGAGGTTTAGTTTTCCCTCTTTAGTAGCTTAGGGTCTAGCCATAGGACTATTGACTATTCTATTCGGACTTTTCTATTGACTATTCATGGGAAACTAGAAAGGAACCCTGACCATTAGAAATTCTTATCTTTGCTCAACTCAACTTGAAGTTTCACATATTGGTCTTAACCTCTAGCACTTAGTAGGTGGGTCAGTATGGGGGAACTCAAGGAGAGTCCCTATAAGACTGCTTGACCTTAGGGTTGACTCTAGGTGGTGGTATGGAGCTAGTTCACTCCACTCACTTGCACTCATTATCACCCGTAATTACTCACAATCCTAAACCCAAAATTGTTGACTTTGATCCCTTGATCTTTTGAGAGATTCATGTTTCATGTAGATGGTCCCCTAGACGTCCCCTAGACCCATTAGCCCTAGACTAGGGTTTAGCTATGAACAGTACATAGAGGACCGAAATAGGGATCTCATTGGTCCATAGCTCATACATGGTGGTTGGCAACCAAATTCTACCAAAAATGTCGAACTTGTCCGTTTACCCCTAAATCCACCAAAATTACCCAAATGCCCTTGAAATCGTAAATTTGGTCAAAATCCTTAAATCCACCCAAAATACCCAAAATTATTCAAAAACCATTTGAAAATACCCAAATTGCCCAAATCCACCCAAAAATTCCAAAATTACCAAAATACCCCTAAATTTACCAAAATTACAAAAATACCCTTGGCACCCCAAACAACCAAAATTACAAAAATACCCTTGGCACCCCAAACTTTCCCAAAACCCCCAAAATCACTTCAAATGTCTCAAAATACAATTTGGACCCTTCAATTAAACCCAATTTGGCCAATTTGACCATTTTGACCAAAACCCCCAAATTGCGTTTAGAGGCCCAATTTCCCTAAATTCACCTCAAATGTCCATCCATTTGGCCCCAATCCACCTAAATTTCAATTCTAAACTCAATTTAATCTTTCATATGATCAATCTAAACCAAATAAAAGCCTAATTGACCAATTCTTTGAGCTCAATTTTAATCTAAACCAAAACCCCCAATTTTAGCCCTATGACCTAATCTCAACAAATTGAACCCCATAGCTTACCCAATTTTCCTCAATTTGAATCCTATACTCTTCATAACACTCCTAAGCACCAAATTGAACTTTTAATTATCCTTGGTGAGGCATCAATTTCATTTAATTTTAACCCAAATTCAAAATCCCCAAATCTGCCCTAAATTGGCTCTCCAAATTCCACCAAATTGAATGCCCAAATCCCAAAGTTGACACCCAATTGATGTTGGAAACTCTTTATGATATTCCTATAGACAAGTACTAACCATCAATTTGGAATTATCCCAACCTTAGCCCAACCTAGACCTAAGTCTAGTCCAACATGCCTAAATTGACCAAAATCCCTAAATTGACCAAAATCCCTAAATTGACCAAAATCCCAAAATCCTTTAAATTGAGCCTCCAATTGAACTCAAAATTTCTTCAATACTTAACCAAAAAACCTTTATGAAAATCATTTACACCATGTTAATTAATCAATTGAACTCAATGTCATGGATAGCCTAACCCAAACCCAACCTCTAGCCATTTAACCCGAATTGAACCCCTTTACTAAAAATTGACCTAGCCATGCCTAAGCCACCAAATTGATTACACCACAGCCACCACGTACACCCTTTTGACCAGGCTAAAACCACATAAATCAGCCAAATCTAGCTATGGACCAATGGTCCCTTGATTTAAGGGATTTCACCGCATATTTGGCCTAAACTCAAATATCTCCTCCATCATCACTTACCCACCTCAGCAAGCTTTAACACCCAATTCCTAGCCCTGAGCTTCATTAGGTGGCCATGTATTTAAATGGAGATCTCCACGACTAAAGAGAGGAGTTCTTGGAATCTTAAGGAAACTCTGCGAAAATCTAACCAAAGCTTCTCCAAACCATCCCAAGTGTAATCCCCTTGATCTCAGCCATTACTAGCCACCCCTTAGAGCCAATTTCTCCACTAAAATTTGCCCTAAAACCAGGACAGACCTCTCCAATCCACCACAGTGCACCAAACATCAATTAATTGTGCACACACCATCCCCATAGTGGAAGAAGTTGATTCCCCACAAAAGCCCCCTCTGAAACAGCCTAGAGCTCTAGACCAACACCTGAAATTGAGTTTGATCAAAATCAAACCTAGAAAATTTAATAGAGCTTGAGACTTCATCCAAAGGTTTGTTGGGTCCAATTGAAGCTACCACAACCATCTGATTGAGGCCTCCCCTCTCAGATAAAGGCATTAAGCTCCAACCCTAGCCCGAGTTTATTTTGATTCTCCATTTGTAATGACTTGATTTCATACTTGATTAACCATATAGATGTGTTTGTATTGAGTAGTTGAAGGTTTAGAAATAAACCCCATACAATTTGGTTGAGTGTAGACGAATATCTTAAAGTTTTAGTGTGAATGACTTACAGGTTAGGTCACTTGAGGACGATAACAGAGAGCCGTCCGATCGCGCGTGTATCCAACCAATGGAGAAGATCTAGCTAGATGAGTGGATGGTGCATGAATCACGAGCCGCATGGTAGCTGAAGTGGATGACAATGTCAAATTAGAGTGTGCTGCGTGTGAGTTCGGAGCCGCCTTGGCGCCGTGCTGGATAAGTAGAAAAATAGGGATTTTTGAATTATTTTAAATGCCAAAACTTCAAAAATCCATATCTTTCTCTAAAAAAATCATAAAAATAAAAAAACCCCCTCTTTCCCATTAAATAAAGGAAAAAATGTGGACTAAAAATAAAAATTATTTGACAGACATATGATTTTTAAGGAATTAAATACCCTCTGTGGTATTTTAATTCTCCATGATTAGATATTGCTCACCATGGCTTGAAACTTTTAGGGTTCAGTCTTCATCACAGAGGGAGTGTTCTCTGATTTTTCTAAGTTTAGAGAACATCTCTATACTTGTATGCATAATTTTCAAGCTAGAGTGACTATTTTGGCTTAATTTAATTACATAAATCAAAATATCACTTGAAAAATTATGAGAATAATTTTGGTAGGTTTCTTGTGGTTAGAGAAGTCTAGAAAAAATATTTTGATGCTTTGGATTACCTTGTGAATTTCTATATTTAATTAAATGAAAATATCTTGTATTAATTTATGTAAATTAAATACTTTTAAAAAATTTACAAAATCAATTCCATATTGCTCATAAAAATTATGTTTATTCACTGTAAAAATTTGAAAATTATTTGGTTGAGTTCAGGTACTCAAATGGATTTTCTAAGGAACCTTGTGTTTTTGTACAAAATTAATTATACTAGATTAAATACACTTGAGAAAATTATCAAAAGTTGGTTTTTGAGTTCCTTGTGATTAGGGGCACTTAGTAAAAATAAAATTTATTTTTGGTAAAATACTTGATTTTTGAGCCTTATTTTGAATTTAAAATAATTAAAAATAATTGAAAATCCCAAAAATACAAAAATAATGCAAAATATTCCCAATTGTTCTCTGATCAATTGGGACTCATTAAAATAATTTTCCTATTTTTCCATAAATTAAAAATAATTTTAAAACGCTTAAAAGTGAATTTTTCTTATTCTCCCATTAAAATAATTATAATAAATTAATTCAAAAGGTCATGAAATTTTGCCTAAGTATTTCTCTAACTTAGGGAAACTTCTAATAATTTTTTCATGAATAAAAACTTTAACTTGGGAAGCCAAATAAATTACTTTCTAAAAATCTTATTTTCTAAATTTAAATAAATAATTAAATTAAATTAAACTTTGAGAGATCCACATATTCTCCTCTAAACATTGTAATTACTTCATGAATATGACTATCTAAACCTCAAAGTCATTTGAGTTGTGTTTAAAGAGTTATGAGGTGAAGTGCCCCAAGGGCAAAGTGTAATTTTAGACTTGGTGCCTTAATCAAAATTTAGGATTAACCAAGGAAAAATGGGTAATTTTGATCTTAATAAACATGCTTGGATGATTGAAATACAATGAGATTAAAAGGTAGAAACTTGCTCACCGCCCTTGCACAACATCAACAAAATTATAATCCTCCTAACCTTCATGACTTGGAAGTCAATAAAGACCAAATGATTTCTTAAGTTATTGGCTTAAGCTAGAATGATTGAGGATGATGTGATCGCTCAATAAGGATTACATATCACTTAAAATCAAAACCTTAATAATCACCATTCCACCTATCATGATTATTAAAGGCTTAGTAGTGACCTAAGCTCAATGTCTAAACTCAATTGATCAGATTTAGATTATAAAAAAAATCTATGACTAACAACTTTAAACACTACAAGCCTGACCTTAACTGTGGGCGCCATAATATTATATAACTTAGACTTGCCCTAGGGGCACCCACTCACATAACTTTTAAATGAAATATCAATTGACTAATGAAGTATCCTTTCCTTGGGATAATTAAATTGCTAAGTTTCACCGAGCAACGAGGTAGTCACACTCTAGCCTCAGATGATTAATGAAACAATATGATAAGTCCAAAATGAACTCAAAGCATTTCAAGAGATCTTCAAAGTGATTTAAGGTGATGCCTCGAGCATTTTGAAATCCATTGGTCATTCTTAATGACAAATTGGACTTTCCATATTTTGTTCTAAAATCATCTACTAGGATCTTCTGTGATTCAATAGAGCCATAACCGAGGTTACTCATGCAATTTAAATTCCTTGCAACATTATATACATGCCTTGCAAGTACTGACCTTTCAAGAGGAGGAAGAAGAAGACTGTCAGGTATGCTTTTACAGTTTACAATACCGTTTTCTCTTTTACTTTCTGCACTGCACTTTTATGCTTATAAAACTTGCATGTTAAGCAACGATGACACCTTGCATGAAAACCAAAACTACTATGATAGCCACCAAACCAAGGCCAAAACTAAAATTAACCAAGATAAAATTCACCGACACAACATTCAAAATATAAGACAACTCTAAATTTAATCATTCACAAAACAACAATTGCAAATTAAGGCGTCTCTATCGGATGATCGAGAATCCCTCAGAGGAGGTAACCTACGGTTGCTAACGAGGCTTCCCACGGTCTTAATGAAAGTATTGAGCTCATTGAGTTGAGTTTAGTAAATTCATTTGGACTAAGTGAATCCGATAAAAAAATAATACTACAGAAACGAGGGAACCGTAGGATCCTAACCAATTATTAGCTAATATTTAATATTTTAATTAATTGCTTGATATAATAATGAATTAAATTTTTGTTTGGGATTAATTTTAATTAATAGTTTGTTATGATATATATATATATATATTGAAAGAGAGAGAGAGAGAGAGAGAGAGAGAGAGAAAAGAGCAACTCATGGCTCCTTACATGTTAACAAAGCAAAAAGGGAGTACAAAAGGAGAGGGGGAAGGAAATTCCCCTTCAAAACAAAAGAAAATACAAAAGGGGTCATATATATATATATATATCAAAAACCAAAAGAAAGAAATCATTGATTACAAAATTCTGCAGAAAGGCAGATTAATAAGATCTCCCTTGAGAAGGAAAAGAAGGGGGGGAACATCCTTAGTAATGTTGGGTCTATCTGCCCCTACACCAGCACGAGCAAGCCAATGAGCAGGTTTGTTTCCTTCTCTATGAATAAAGAAAAAATTCAGATTAATGCCTTGGGAGCTATAGGAAATTCTATTCTTCCATTTCAGAATGTGTCAGGGGCAGAGGGTAGTATTAAGGAGTATGTTATTCATGACCTTGGAAGAGGTTTTGTAATTTGGCTTTGGATGCAATATAGATGGCGCAAAAGATGGCCAAAGCCTCAGCTTCCGGTGCATCAACAAAAAAAACAGGAGACATGAAATGAAGGAGACAAGCATCATTTGAATTCTTGAACACTCCACCAATGCCCGCAGTGGATCTATAAAAACTGCCATCAGTGTTAGCTTTCAGCCAACCAACATGATGTTTGAGCCAATACACTAGGGGGTGCTCCAAAATAGGTTGAATAGCCAAAAAGTTAGTCATATGAAGATTAGGAAAGGCCTTCCAGTGAGTAATTTTTTTCAAAAATGCTAAAAATTTAGTTGCCACCTTAGAGGGAAGGGGTAGATGTTCCTCAAATTTGGCCTTATTTCTAGCCATCCAAGAGAACCAAGCCACCACACAAGGGATGACCAAAAGTTTTAATTGAAGCCACTCTTTCTAGAAATAAATGAATTTTTGCCATGTAAGATTGATGGTTTGCACTTTTAAATTTCTAAGAACAATAGAATAGACTTGTTGGACAAACTGACATTGAAAAAAAAAATGATAAGTAGTTTCCTCATGACTTTCACAAAAAATACAGCAGGAAGGGCCTCTCAAACCCTTCAATTTCAGAATATCATCAGTTGGGAGGCATTTAGAGAAGATTCTCCAATAGCAGAAAGACATTGAGGGGGAGAGGAACTTATTCCAAATAGGTTTCCCTCAGAAAAAACTCACCCCATGTGATTGTTGTGAATATATATAAGCAGTAATAGATTGGGAAACACCTTGCTTGGAAATGAGTTTATCTTTCTTAGATGTATCCACAGGGATGCTGTTAATTCTGCAAATGGTAGAGTTATCCAGTATGTTGTTCAAAGCAGTGAGATTCCATTGACCGTCATTCCAGCAATCTGATACTTTGGTAGAAGTTGGAAAGGGAACAAAAATCTTGTTAGAAAGCTTCCCATCCCCCATCCAGTTATATATATATATATATATATATATTAGATTTCCTTTTATCCAGTGATTTGCTGCCTCTTCCTTATATCAGATAGCTCCCTTTTTTT
>NW_018234831.1:99060-99661 GCF_001263595.1 Phalaenopsis equestris
ATATATATGTAGATATAGATATAGATATATACATATCTATATCATATAATGGATTATTAGCTAATATTTAATAAAGTTGAGGGAGGAGGGGTAAGCGGTGATGCATAATTCTGTAATTCTGTGAATTTGTTTTTCTTGAGATTTAATTGTAATTTCTAGAAGAGAAGTGTTAATACATGATTTATTTATTTTTTAATAATTATCATAGATGTTTTTTGTTTTTTTACTATTTTTCTTATAATTTATCATTATATATATATATATATATTATAATTCAAATATTTATACTTATTCTATAAAATAGAAAAAGTATTATAATTAATCAGAACAGGATAGTGCCAAATAATATGGGGTGCTATATTCATAATTTTAAGAAATTGCATGATATAATAATGAATTAAATTTTTGTTTCGTGGTATTCTAATGAAAATCACGTAATCTTTAACTCTTTGCATTTCCTCCTCTTTTTAGCCTTTTTTGAAAAAATTATGATTCATTATTTCCCTCTTAATAAGTTTATGCATTTTTTAACATTAATCAAGAAAATTATCAAATAAAAAAAATTTAGATCATAATAACACAAATTTATTTATGTTTTTTT
>NW_018234832.1:0-391 GCF_001263595.1 Phalaenopsis equestris
CAAAATAGGATAGTAAATTTATTTACTCCTAGAAATTTTTTTTTTTTTTTTAATTTTAACCATTTGAACAAAATAGGATAGTAACCATTTTTTTTGCATTTAAAAATTCAATTCTAATATTTAACTTTTAGCCATTAATTGCATTATTATTGATTATATGATGTTATTTAAATAGTTATTATAGATTTTTTTTTATTTATTATATCATCGTGCTTATTAAAAACTTGTACTTAGCTCAAGTATGATAAATAGAAAATCACAACAAGGAAAAGGAACACCTAACAAAAATGCACCTGACGGTTCTACAATTGAAAAGCAAAGACCCTAATGATACAAATGGCCTAATTTTGTGTATAGATGTAGACTTGACAACTTTTCAACAAATTCAATA
>NW_018234833.1:0-254 GCF_001263595.1 Phalaenopsis equestris
CTAATCCTCAAGCTTCTCCTCCCTTGTATTTTTTTCTTTTTCTTTTTTTTTATTTTTTTTCTTTTTATCTTCTTCTTTTCCTTTTTTATATTTCTTTTCTTTTCTTTTTAGGCAAGGATTACTATATTTTGATAGACCTTTAATAATATTTAATTCTACTTAACCTTTCCTAAAGCAAAGTATTGATAAGAAAATTTTACTTATAAATATAATAATATCTTTGGAAATTATTTTTAGTAAAAGAAATTTAAGTA
>NW_018234834.1:0-2142 GCF_001263595.1 Phalaenopsis equestris
CAGGTTAGGGTGTTCAGTTCTGCAATACTTGGAGCGCATGAAATTTACCCAAAGGTTGTCAATCTGTCTGAACTTCAGCCAAAGTTTGCACATGTTAATTTGGTGTAGCTGTTAAAGTCCCTTGAAGCCTAAACCCTCAGCATATAGAGGTTTGGTAGCTTTCTGCCAGCTGCCCAGATCATTTGTTTCCTTTTCCCAGACCACAAGAATCTGTTGAAGGTTATTTCTAACATGAGTTGAGTGCCTTTCTTCATCACAACCACTTGTAATGTGTACAAGGGGAAGGTGGTTAAGATGCTTTTCAGCAAGGTTATTCTACCTCCATTAGACAGGAAGGAATTTGTCCACCCTTGGAGGGTTACAGTGGGTTTGTCTAAAATTTCATTAAACTATATTTGTTTGTTCCTTCCCTTAGTTAGATATACCCCTAAATATTTGAAGGGGTATCCATAGCTTTGAATCCAATGAGCTCTAATGTCCACTGTTTGCAGGCAGTGGAGCATTTCTTACTGAAGAGGATGTGGCTTTTGTCTTTGTTCACTTCAAGGCCAGAAGCTTGCTGGAATTTTTGAATATCAGCATACAGGTTTTTGATAACATTTTTGTTAGCCCTGGAGAAAATCAGGATGACATCAGCATAAATAAGGTGGCTAATGTCTTGTTTGGATCTGTTAAGATATATGTTGTAATCTTTTCTGTTCCCTAGTTTATCTATAATTTTTTAAAGATAATCCACTGCCAGTATAAAGATGGTTGGTGATAAGGGATCCCCTTGTCTCAATTCCTTATTTGCCTTGAAATACTCATGGGTTTTACCATTAATTAAGATAGTGTTAACATTTCCTTCTAACCATCTTTGGATGATTTTGCAGGAGTCTTTTGTAAATCCCCTAGCCTTCATAATCTCCATGATGAAGTTCCAATTGATCATATCATAAGCCTTTTTCAGATCCAGTTTAAAGCTCATGTTGCCCCCTCTACAAGGTTTATCTAAATCCAACAGAAGCTCTTGAGCAATCATTACATTATCCCCAATGCTTCTCCCTTTCACGAAAGCTGCTTGTTTGGGACTAATAAGATGATGAAGAATAGGTTGGATTCTAAATACTAGAATTTTGCTTATAATCTTACTAACAATGTTGGTAAGGCTAATAGTTCTATAATTACTCCAATGATCTTTTAGTGAGGATTTCGGGACAAAAATAATGGTAGCAGTATTGAAATAGTCCGGTAAAGGATGTCCCTTAAAATGGTGTTGGATAGCTTCAATGATCTCTAATTTGATGACCTCCCAAGCCTTCTTATAGAAATCTGTAGTGAACCTATCAAGACTTACTATTTTGTCACTATCAATAGAGAAAAGGACTTTTTTAATCTCTTCCTCTCCAGAGGTTTTAGCTAAATTTATCCTGGAGCAAAATTCTTTCTCAGCTTGGAACAATTCAGACTCCACTTGTTGTCTTATAGTTAATTCACACTGGGTTAGGTCTTTACAGTAGGCCACAACACTCTCAACTATTCCTTGATCATCTCTGATCCAATTTCCCTAGTTTTCTCTGATAGAGTTGATGGTGTTGCATTTTCTTTGGTATTTAATGCAAGCATGATAAAAATTTAGTGTTTCTGTCTCCATAAATAAACTTGTTTTTGGCTGCCTTCTATTTCAGGAATTGCTCTTGCCACTCTACTGCATTCAGAAACTTGTCATTGGCTTACAGGAGGGATGATTCTCCCACTTGGCCCTTGCTGTGTTTTTTCTCCAGAAGTTGAAGTTCTTTCTCATCCTGTTCTACTCCTTTCTTTCAGAATGTTCCCAAAGGTGTTCCAAGGTGTTTCAATTCCATTTATTGAGAACTTTAGCATTCTTTTTTGGTAGATTCCACAGCTTAATTAGAGGGTTTATGTGATCACAGTCCTTCCAATTCTCCTTCACAATCTGAATGAAATCTCTGTGGCTTGACCAAACATTAAGGTATCTAAAGGGAGATCTGTTGTTGTGTTCATTGACAGAGATGGAAATCAACATAGGTCTATGATCAGACCCTGCCAAACTGATATGAGTGATATTTGTTTGCAAATAATTCTAAATCTAGCTGTCATTAGCCACTATCCTGTCCAATCTTTCCCAAATTTTTCCCCTTC
>NW_018234835.1:0-1429 GCF_001263595.1 Phalaenopsis equestris
GCTATAGTAGAGAAGAGAAAAATCAAAGTTAAGAGTGCAATGTTCATTGGGATCAACAACAAACTCAGACCCATCTTGCATTCAGTTAGGTGTTTCCCAGCCGAGTTAAAATAGTAAAAACAATAAAGGCAATGAATATAAGTGTGCATAATTATCTTGTGGCCACAGAGTGTAGTCTCTCAAACTCTAGAGAAACCATGAAACTATAATGGAAAATGCATCCAAATACATAAAGCCTAGTGTGGCATCAAGCAGAATCGTATAATGCAACTCTATGAAGGCAAAAAAGCCAACCAACTAATTGCATATCAGTGTCTAGCCAAAAAAGCCATCCATTCACCAAACAAACCAAAAAAAGTAAAATAAGAATAAAATCAAAACCCCCATAGCAGCAACAATGAAGTACAGTTAAAATATAGAAAACAACTGCACCACTTAACTCCTGGCCCACTAAGAAATCCTAGGCGGTTAAAACCAAATTCAACACAATGTCCAACAACCAGAACCTAGACCAAATCAACCTTCCAGCAAGCTTCCAAAAAGCCATTAAAAGGTCAGAAAGATTGAAATTACTAGAGCTATAAATGACTGCAGCAAAGCAATTAACCAGGCCAAAAGTGCAAACCAAGCAAACCAGCATAAACTGCTTAAGCCAACAGTTATAGCCACCATCCTTCCACAATTCAAAACAACAAAATCTTCCATAGTAATCCCAAAATGAAAAACCAAAATGCAAAAATATCGGAAGCAAAAGTAAAAGATGGTTAAGGGTTTCCTGTAGAGCACCCCAATAATCCTTGACCAATGGAACCAACAAAAATAACCAGTCCACACAGCTTGGTTGTAATTACATCCCAGTACATCCAATAAACAAAGAAGTATGCCTTCCAATATAACCAAAGATAGTCCCATGTTACTTGAATAGAAGCCAATACAAAGAGGTAGCAGATGAAAATCGAACATAAGGGGCTTCCAAGTCACTTTTAATAAGTTTATGCAGCATAGGGTGAGGAGAATTCCCAACAGTAGCACATTACACCCTCCATTTAGACAGCCAATCTGCAAATTGGTTCCCCTCGCTATAAGTGAATGCATAATATATATTGAGGTGTTGCCCCTCTATAATATGCCAAATTCTTCTCAACCAACGTACAACGTACCATGGTGGTTTGAGCTTAGCTAAGAGAATGTTAAACAGTGTTTCAGAGTCTGTTTCCAGAACAATGCCATTTAAATTGAGAGATGCAATAGTTTGAAGTGCAGCAAGCACAACAATAGTCTCAGCCAGGCTGTGTGTTTATATGTATGTATATATATATGTATGTATATGTATATATCTATATCTAGATGTCTATGTATACATGTATATTTAGATGTATATGTATACATGTATATCTAGATGTATATGTATGTATGTATATATATATAT
>NW_018234836.1:0-1546 GCF_001263595.1 Phalaenopsis equestris
GTGTGTGTGTGTGTGTGTGTGTGTGATAGAGTAGTACTTTACTTAGCAAATATTCATGTTATGGCATGTATAATTGAGAATTACTTTTACACACCTATCTTGATTGTTTATACCTATATACCTTTCATGCTTAGAACTCTTGATCAAAACAAAATCCATTCTTCCTACCTACATTTTTGTATTAAATATTTTAAATTATTTAAAAATTCAAGTTTGGGGGGGAGAGAGAACTTTTAAAAACTAAACTTTAATTGTCCTCAGTAGACTGCTTTTAAATTTTATTTTAAAATAACCTTTCGTATGTGGTGTCATCCTCAGAGAACTATATTTTTGATTCTATGAATGTTATAGTAAACTTAAGATGAATTTTTTGGTGATAAGGGTTGGTTCTAGAGATAAGATATTTAGTATAAAAGAAGAGGGATATGCTTTTACTATTTATATTAAGAAAAAATATATTTTTGTTACACTAGGAATCTTAAATTTACACTTTAAAAAAATTGAGACTTTTTGAAAAATCATTTTTAGACTGATACACATTATAAAGTAAGGAAATGTGATAAATTTTTAACTTTAGGAGGAGAATAATGAAGTTCAAAATCATTAAAGACTATCCAGTATAGTAACTCTCACATATAAAAAAAATTAAGTATTAAAAAGATCCCGAAAGAAAAGAAAAAGAAAAGATAAAGAAAATAAAAATGAAATAAAAAGAAAAGTAAAAAAGAAAATATGTGGGGTGAAGCTTGAGAAGATGTCTAATTAAAAATTGGCTTCACTTGAATCATCTTAATGAAAGAAACCTAACTAGATTTCTGAGCTTATTATCGATCTTAAATGTATTAGTCAAATCTTTACTAATAGTGTTTTCATATAATTATATCTTTTAATTCTTTAGGGATTCCTAAGTCTGACAAATTACAATTATTTTTGAAATGAATAGAAAATCAAAATCCCTAACTTGATTACTAGATATTATTATACCCTAGTTCTAACCCGAGTTATTAAAAATTTTTCTAAAAATTATGCTATATCATTTATGGGGCAAAAATATAGGAATATTTAATGAAACCCATTACCATAAGTTAAAGAATATGTTTTATAAAATAGAAGAGTTACTTGAGGACAAACAATAGTGAAGTTTGGGGGATTTTGACATGCCAGAAAATGTGTTTTTTTATATATATTTTATGTTCATTTTTAATGATATTGAAGTTTAATGGAAGATAATTTGTGTGTTTTTGGTTTTTGGTACAAGAGATGGAGTTTTGGAGAAAAATGAGTGAAAATGAAACAAAATAGGGTTAAATGGAGCAAAGGAGCACAAAGTGAACTGGCGCTTAGGCGCCAGCTTCTGGCACAATGTAAACAGAGTGCCCGGTGTCATGGCGCCAGGATCAGGTGCCTAGGTGCCATGCAGTTATTTCATTGCTTCCAGAAGACTGGTTCTAAGGCTCCATGGTTGGGCGCCTAAGTGCTAGAATCAGTTTTTTAGGATGAAATGTATTTGAAAAAATTTTGAAGGGGCATCTGAAGTGACTCTTGG
>NW_018234837.1:0-1665 GCF_001263595.1 Phalaenopsis equestris
GTATTAGGAATTGTGTGTTTGGAGTCATGTTTTTTGGTGTGTTAGTGTTTATCTCTAGTGTTTAGTGTTTGTGTCACTTATGTGTTTAATTGTAAATGTGTGTTAAGTGTTTTGTACTTAGGAAAATTTTCTTATGCAAGACTATTTGGAGAGAGAACTAAGTGTTAAATGTTTTTATACTTGTTTGTGAATTAATATAAGTTAGTTTTTTTGAAAATTTGTGTTATTTTAGCCTCTAATTGAATTAATTATTATGGAGAATTTTGAGAAAGAAGAGAGTTATAGGACGTAAAAATAGTCATTTAAGTGCTGTGAGAACATTTAGGGGTGGTTTACTTAGGCTAATAGTGTATTTTACTTACAATAAAAATTTTTGAAAATTGTGCACTAGCGCCTAAGTGCCACAACTTGCGCTTAAGCACGAGCCAACCCGAGAGGCAGGCACCTAAGCGCCACTTACCCGTACTTAAGAGCCTACTCAGGAAAACTAGTTTCGCAAATGGTTAAAAGTGAATTTTAAGTTTGAAAATACTATTTTTAACACCTTTTATCATCTTCCCCAACACAAAATCACAATTTTAAGGGCTAGGGCAAGTGCTATTTGAAAATTTCTTGGTGGAATCAAGTGAGATTTGCTAGATCCAAGTTCCTTAAGGTAAAAGCTTTACTTCTGTGCAAAAATTTTAGATTTGTACCTTATATTTTGAGCACATTTGGAAGATTTTGAAAATTTACTATTCATGGTAAAAAGTGAAGAAAAATCTATGGAAAGTGCTTGAGAAGTATAGTTAGTGCTTTTCAAAGCTTAGTTTAGTGATTTAAACTTGATTTTTAAGGTTATTTTTGGAATTTATCAAATTTGTAGAATGAGACCATAAATGAAAAGGAGTAGAGGAAAGAGCCCATTCGATTTGAGCAAGTTTGTTAGTTCAAAAGCTCAAGATGTATATAGTGATGATCTGCAATCACAAAAATTGATTCAGGTGCGATGTTCCAAGAGTCCAGGTGAAGAGGTAGAAGACCTGATATTTCACTGACAGTGGGAACAATTCTGTTGTTTCTCTGCCATCACAGTTATTTCCGTTGTTAGGGACTTCTACGCTAACCTCCCTGAGGCTGAAGATGAAAGAGTGATGGTTCAAGAAAAGTTGGTACCTTTTTCGCTGGAGGTAATCACCTTGTTCTATCATCTACCACCTAATACCATATGTTCTTATGCAAATTATAGTCCGACTGAAGCAGAGTTAGACGAAATTATTTCTTACTTGACTGTTGGAAGAGGACTCTGGAAGATCACTAATGAAAGGAGATTCAACTTCCCAACTTCAAAGTTATGTGCACCTTCGAAGTCCTGGCACTACTTTATTTCTGCTCGTCTGCTTCCAACAAATCATATGTTGAATTACTGTACTCAGGAAGGAAATCCCATCAACATAGGGGCTTGGATCTATTACAATAACATCAGTTCAGTTGCTGCTGCTACTACTGTAGGTATGAGATTTTCTTCCTTGATATTTTCATTATGCGAGCAGGCTGGAGTGAAGTATGATAGTTGGGAGGAAGTTCTGTTACCTCTAAAGCCCATCTTGAAGGTGAATGTGAAGAATTATTCTGAACATTTGATTTTTGTCTGGAGAGGAGGATTTTCCAGAAGTTATGGATTAG
>NW_018234838.1:0-554 GCF_001263595.1 Phalaenopsis equestris
TATATATATATATATTTGTCCACCTTTCATTCAATATAAATGGGCATAAGGGTGAAGCTACCTTCATTTATGCTGGTTGCACAAAGGATGTTAGAAAGGAGTTGTGGAATAGGTTGATTAAAATCAGCAAACAGGTGGACTCCCCATGGCTGGTGGGGGGAGACTTCAATTGTATCAGTTCTACTACTGAAAAATCTAGAGGAAGAGTCCCAAATCTTGCCAAGATGAACACATTTAGTGATAATATCCACAGGGCTGGTCTCTTTGATTTGGGTTTCAAGGGGCCAGCTTTCACATGGAAAAGGGGAGCTATTTTGGAGAGGCTTGATAGAATGTTGGTAAATGATGCATGGTTTAACCATTTCCTCCTCACTTTTGTCACTCATCTTAGTCTTGCTGGCTCAGATCGTACACCTATACTTGTAAGCATTACTTCAACTGATAATTGTAACTTCTTCCCCCCTTTTAGATATCTTAACATGTGGGTTGCTCACCCTTCCTACAATAAGTACATTGCTAACCTATGGAAAGGAGTTTCCCATCCTAACCCCTTT
>NW_018234839.1:0-571 GCF_001263595.1 Phalaenopsis equestris
AAATTGTAGAGTATCTCCAATCTATCCCATGCCGTCTGACAAAATTGTTGATCTTTGTACTTTTTAAAAGCTGTCCCATTATCAGATATTATTCTTTGCGGTACTCCGAAATGGTAGACAATTTGGCTTTTGAAAAATTGAAGGACATGATGTGTTGTAACCTCACGTAACGGTACTGCCTCTACCCATTTGGAGAAGTAATCTGTAGCGGCAAGTATAAACCTGTGTCCTTTAGAAGATGGAGGGTCTATCAGACCTATTATGTTTATGCCCCAACACTCGAATGGCCACGATGCAACAGTTGGGTGCAGCACCTTCGAAGGCTGGTGAAAGACAACCCATGCACTTGGCATTGGTGACATCTTTTAGCTGTATCCATGCAATCAGACATCATTGCTAGCCAATAATATCCAAGTTTTTTTATCTTCATTTTCATTTTTGGTCCTGACTGGTGAGCGCCACACAATCCGGCATGTACCTCTTTGACAATATTTTGTGCCTCGGCTCCGCTCAAACACCGTAGCCACATTTGGTCGAACGATCTTCTATAGAGAACATTTCCCACCAGAGC
>NW_018234840.1:0-389 GCF_001263595.1 Phalaenopsis equestris
CCCTTTCATCTCTCTCTCTCTTCTTTCTCTCTCCCATCTCTCTATCTCTCTCACTCATGAGCCCTTTCTCTCTCCCTCTCTCCTTTCTTTCTATCCCGCTCCCTCTTTTGTACCTCTCTCCTCACTCATTTTTGTTACTCTCTCTTTTATCTCATTTTGTCTTACCTTGTCTTGCTCTCAATCCCTTTCTCTACCTCTCTCTCACTCTTACACTCTATTTGTTCTCACTCTCTCCCCTCTCCCTACCACTATCCCTTTCTCACCCTCTCTCATTCTCTCTCCCTCACTCTCTTTCTCTTTCTCTCTCTATATTTTCTCTTCTCCCTCGATATCTCTCTATTTATTTCACACTCTACTAAGATCTCTTTTTCCTTACTCTCTCTATTCTC
>NW_018234840.1:19475-20078 GCF_001263595.1 Phalaenopsis equestris
AAATAAAGAGAGAAAGATAGAAAGAGGAATGGAAAGAGATGGGGAGGGGAGAGAGAGAGAGGCAGAATGAAGTGATGGAGGGAGGGAGAAAGGGTGATATAGAAATTTAGAGATAGTGGGAAGAGAAAGGGAGTGAGGGAGAAAGCAAGAGGGAGTGTGGGAGAAAAAGGGACAGAGATAAAGAATAGAGAGAAAAAAGGGTAGCAAGATCAAAAGAGAGAAACAACAGAGTGGGAGAGAGCGAGTGAGCATAGGAAATAGAGAGTGGATAGAGGAAGAGTGAGAATTGTTAGAAATATAGGAGGAAAAGTGAGAGAGGAGGGAGAAGAGCGAGAATGTCCATCACTCTCTATCCTTTCTCGCCCTCTCTCTTTCTCTCCCTATCTTCCATCCCTCTCTCTGGTCTCTCACACTCCTTATCTTCCTTGTACTTCTCTCTGTTCTCCCTCTCTCCCCTCTCTTTATCTATCCACCCTCCCTGCCTCTGTTCTTAACTCACTCGATTGTCTTTCTTCTCTCCGGACTCTTATATGTATCTCTTCTCTCTCCTTTCGCGCAATTTTCTCTCTATATATCTCTTTCTCCCACTCTCCCTCCCTCCCT
>NW_018234841.1:0-489 GCF_001263595.1 Phalaenopsis equestris
AATCTTCATCTCGGGCTCGGTATGCTGCAGACTATAGCTTGTTCGGTATCTTCTTTGACGATCTGCTCCATACCTCATTCTATCCTTCTTTGGTATTTGTAGAAGCTTGTTTTGATGAATCCTGCATTTGATTGAGGACCCTCTTGAGTTCATCCCAAGTTGTACTCCATCCATCCGTTCCGGCATATGGATCAATTGGGGAGATTGACTCAGCTGAAACCATGGTCATGGAATTCAGGTTCTCTCAAATATTCCTTCGGGATTATAATATTATCTTCCTTAAGGTTCTTCTCGAGCCAATCTTTAAAGACGAAATATTTGTCAATAGTGTGCCCAAGCAAACAATGGTACGGGCAATAATTCGGTTCATTCTTCTTATCCACCTCTTCGGGCTTCTTTGAATCAGGCAGTTTGAATTTTGGTTTCTTCATAAGGCTTTTGAATATTTTAGGTATGGCTTCATCCTTGAAAAAACACACAACTTTTTTT
>NW_018234842.1:0-13341 GCF_001263595.1 Phalaenopsis equestris
ATTGTGCCAAATGGGAGCAGTTTTAATTCTCTACCTTGATACAATGTCATAGAACTTCATTGTCTAATCTCAAGTTAGTCCCTAAATCCATGGCTAGGCTAGGAGGATACTGGCTCCCCCTCCTGAGCTCTCTCTTCCCTTCCCCTGAAGGCTAACTCTCGCTTTAGTTCTTAAACACTAAGATCAAATTGAGGATTCTAGTCTGTCACCTTAAAAATCTCTAATTCTACAACCAACAATGTATATTTCTCTATTTTTTTGCACTTAATTTCATAAACAAAATACTCCATGGAATCAAATGTGATCCTCACTCTGTTGTAGAACTCATACTCTATTTTTTGGATCATGTGTTTCACAACACATTTTAACAATTCAATTAGCGAGATCAAAAAGTAAATTAAGTTCAAGGTTGAAAAATCATCACAATTTATTTTATATTTTAATATTGGCAGACTATATTATATCTTCATTTCACCATATCTCAGAGTAGGGAGAAAAATAAATGAAACTACTCAGACTTCATGAGAAAGATATAACAAAACACAAATTTCATATATAAAAGAAAGTTCAAACAACACTAATAAACAAGCAACACTTATCTGAAACTCTTTCTCAAAGCAAATCCCTTGTAGCCTCTTCTAGGAAATGTAAGAAGAAGAAATCTCTTACTTTTCTCCTTCTCCAACACTCTCAGAGAAGAATTCACACTTAATATCAACACAAAAAATCTAAAATCTTAAAGAAAAATAACTAATAGCCTCCTGAATGGTGGTGTGATGAAGATGGAAAAAGTGTAAGGAGGCAAGGTGTGGCGAAAATGAGCCAGGAGGAAAGAGGAGGAGCCCCTTTTTTGATCAATTTTGGCCTTAAATAGAGCCTAGAGTTAGTTCTTCAATAAGTGCATCCAAAACCTCCTAAAAATTGTCCAAATTCATCAAATCTTCTAGAAACAGGGTCTGAACGGACATTGACCTTGTCAGCGCCCATTCTGGCGCAGTCAACCCAATGGTCCATAATTAATTCACTACTCTCTATCAAACGGTGTCGTGAGCACTGCTTCTAGTACCATCGGTGCTGAGTAAATTTCACCATCAGTTTTATAAGTCTGCACCATCAGCGCTTCTCTTGGCACCGTAGGTGCTGAGTATTTCTTCAAAAATGCCATTTTGACTCCAAATTTTATCCTTTTTGCTTCAAGTCTTAAAAATCAATACCCTACAAGAAAACATAGAAATACCTTCCATTAAGTACAATATCACCAAAATAATTATAAAATATGGTTCAAAAAAAGCATATATTTTTGGTGTATCAATGATATTTTGTTGTTCTCCAAAGCCTATAAGAATGGTGTTTAAGGGATCAACTAGTGCCTGCTGTTATTTGAACAGAACTTAGGTATGATGATTTACACAGAAAAATGCAACTTATTATTTAATAAGAATACCAAAACCAATATCAAACAATGGATACTCCAATATACTGGTTATACGAAAGCCCCCACTCCTTTTAAATACCTTGGCATTTCAATGATCAAAGGTAGAGCAAAACAAGTGCAATTTGATGAAGCATTTGGTAAAAATGTTGCCCAGCTCAATTGTTGGACCAACTTCTTTTTGTCTAGTGGGGGAAAATTTTACTGTTGAAGAGCATCTAAACCTAATTCCCTGTTTATATCCTGTAGATGGCTGGCATGAAAAAGAGTACTCAACTCAAACTAGAGAGATGCTTCAATATATTTCTTTAGCCTGGGCAAAGACGACAGCTCCACTGAGCTAGTTGGCAGAATGTGGTAAATCTCAATGTTGCTAGTGGTCTTGGTTTCAAAGGGCTTCATCACTTACAACAAATCAATAATTACAAACTATGGATCAAGTTTATGCAATAGGACACTGTTAGTTCAGAATTCATGATGAGCAAATACTATAGGGACTCCCATCCTAACCTGATAGGTAGAAAATTTTGGACTCCAAGCTCTGGGTGCACTTATTAAAGGTCAGACATCAAGCTAAACAAATGTTCTTACCGAATATGGGTAATGGCAGTGCCCATTTTTAGTTAGACCATTGGTGTCCTGATGATCTCTTCTAGCCGAAACCTATTTTAGTTAACCCCATCTAAAGATGACTGAAGTGCTTGGATGGAGAACTATGGTCTATTGCAATGCTAAACTCACTCATAGGTAGTAACTCTGCTACCTGCATTTCCAAATTGTATTTTGAGAAACGACACAAAGATAGGATTGTGATAAAAGCTTGCAAAACAAAATATTAAACTAAATCTATCTACTTTAAACTCTACTAGCTGGAATCAATCCCTTAGGGGAGCACATATTGAACAAATATCTTACACTGTCGATGTCTTTCCCTTTTTGGAGAATCGTTCAGAAGTTGATGCCTATAGATGGCATCGCTATAATGAAAGGGATGAGAGGTTCATCTAGAAGCTATTTATGCAATGTTGCCAAGGAATCTCTAATCCATCATTTCTTTGAGTTCAATTTCACACAAAGTGTATGGTGAGAAGTCACTAAAGACACTGATGTCAATACATTAGAAATTAACTGGCAACTATTTACTGACAATTGGTACAGCTTGCAGAAAGCTAAGTTGGGCACCGTTCCCTTTCTCATTGCTTAGTTTTTATTGATGGCTGGGGAAAAAATAAATTTGAGGGGATGTCCCCTTATTGTTTTGCGAGTCATTGACCAATTCAAATCCATCTTCATCAAGCTGATAAAGTATGAAAAAATTTACAATATTTGCTCCATTAATTTGGTCTCCTACTCCCAAAAACTATATGTGAAAAAAGTTTTTTAGAAGAGGCCTATTTATCCCAACATCATGGTCAACATCGATGGTAGCTTTTCTGAGCAAGGGGCTGGTATCTATGGAGTTTACAAAGATTGCAATGGGAATTGTCTTCTATTTTTCTCTACTCCTATCATTATTTTGGATGCTTTGGAAGCTGAAGTGGTAGCTATTTCTTGGGCCCTTAGGTTTGTTGCTAGGAGTCTTTGGAGCTCTCTATATGTTGAAATGCACTCCCTAAAGCTTCTCCAGATTCTCAATACTATTGAGGACCCTCCTTGGCATATCTAACAATGGGTTAAGAAGATCTCCTGCTTTCGGGCTAATTCACACATCCAATTTTCTTTTATTTCCAGGGAGGGCACAAACCTGCCAATTGGATGGCCATAATTGGCAAGGACAATGATTGTAACAATTTTGTATCTGTACCCTATTCCCCACTCAATTTCTTGCTAAATGAGGGCCTTCTTGAGGGTCCATATATCAAGATTGTAGCTAAGATGCAGTACAAATGTTAGTAAAGTTCTTCAAGGAGATCAGCTTCAAGAGAAAGGTGTCCATATATCAAGATTGTAGCTAAGATGCAGTACAGATGTTAATAAAGTTCTTCAAGGCTTCAAGAGAAAGGTCTTGCACCTGGCAAAACTTGAAGAGCATAAAGGAGGCAATTATTAAATAGTGCCTAGCTCCTAGCCATCCAAAAGAAGAAAGCCAGAAAATATGGGACAAGTCCCAAGTTTCCTTGTTCCAACTAGATCAGCAGGTGGAGAGTAGATTCCACTCCAATAACAATGTATCAATGAACAAGCATTTGATAATTTCATTCCAAACAACTTGAGAGTAGGAACACTGAAAGAATAGGTGGGTAGTTGATTTTTTAGCCTGCTTGCATAGAGAGTATTTTGAAGGGCCCCACAACACTTTAAGTTTAAGAATGTCATCAGTAGGCAAGAATTGGTGAAACAACCTCCATCCCAAAAAAGACATGGATGAAGTAAGAAATTTGTTCCAAATGCAAACACCGTATGGGATAGATGCCCACAGGTTCAATCTGGAGTAGATGGCTTGAGTAATGCTTTGACAAGTGCCCCTAATAATGACAATAGAGTCCTTCTTAGTGTTGTCAATAGGCATCTTGGTAGTGGTTGCAATAGATGGTTGTGTCAGCATTGTGTTCAATAAATCATTAGACCAATTGTTCTTCTCTTAGAAGTCAGCCACCTTTAGATCAAAATTGAGATTCTAGTGAAGAGGTTGCAGCATCTCCTCAAAAAGCAATTTATCCAGCCAGAATTTAATATTGTCTTGCCCTAAGTCCCAAAGGAATAGGGGTTTAGCATGTTATCTCACCTTGAGCAAATTGACCCACAGTTTCAAGTCACCAATTTTTCTGTTAACCTGATTGGGATGAGGCCCTTTATAGTATTTACCCAAAAGAAATTTGGCTCATAGAGAGTTTTGTTGCCTAAATTTTATCCATTGTTTGCAGAGGTTAATGTGCTGTAGCTGGGGAAGCTCTTCGAAGCCCAAGCCTCCAGCAAAAGTTAGCCTAGCTTCCTTCTGCCTAGCCCAATCAACTGTTTCCTTTTCATAGACCATAGAAACCTGTTGAAGCATCTTTCCAAATGGACCTGGATGCTTTTATTCATGCTACACATTTACAAAATGTATTGCAGAAAAGTGGTAAGAAAGCTCTTAAGGAGAGTGATTCTTCCCCAAGTGGAGAGGAAAGAGGTAGTCTAGCAATTGAGTTGGGCATCATTCTTTGTAATTACCTAATCAAATTGAAATTGCTTAACACACCCTTTGATGAGAGGGAACAATGGTAGTTGAAGGGGAGGGAAGTAGTAGAGAATCCAATAACATGATGCACCCACTATTTGGAGTGATACTTGACTTTGAAGCAAAATAGCAATGCACACTTAGTGGGACTAAACTCCATACTTAATAACAATTGGAATGCCTGAAGACAATGCAAAATCTGCTTAACAGTAGGTTTAGTGGCTCTGGAAAATAGAATTATATCATCTGCATATAGAAGGTGACTTGTAGGTAAATTGGACTTGTGATGTAATTGATTTGCTGCATTTAGGAGAAGATTATGGTCTAGCAGCCTGGAGAAGCACTCTATAGCCAAAATAAAGAGGGTGGCAGGGAGTGGATCACCTTGTTTCAATCCCCTATTGGCAGTGAAGAATCCATGAGCCTTATAATTGAGAGGAATAAAGATACCATTTCCTTTCAGCCATCTAGATATGAGATCACAAAAAAGAAGTGAAAACCCCCCTTTGCTCTTTAAATATTCAATATGAACTCCCAATCAATAGTGTCATAAGCTTTCTTAATAGCAAGCTTAAGAATTAAATTCCCACCTTTACAAGGTCTATCAGGATCTTTTAGTAGCTCCTGAGCTAATAAAAACTGTCACAAATGCTTCTCCACGTAATGAAAGTTGCTTAGTTAGGCTTGATTAACTTAGATAGGCGGGGCTTTAGTCTATTCAGCGAAATCTTTCTGATAATTTTGCTAAAGACAATTGTTAGGGAAATAGGTCAAAATTATTGCCAATGAGAGTTCTTAATTGATTTGGGAATCAAAATAATTTTAGGAGCAGTAATATAGTTAGGGAGAGCATTCCCCCCAAAGAAAGATTAAACAACTTTAACCACATCTGTTTTAACAATAGGCCATCACTTCTTGTAAAAATTAGTTGAATAACCATTAGGCATAGAAGTTTTTCCATGATCAACACTGTGGAGAGCACTCCAAATGTCCTTTTCAGTGGGAAGATAATCTAACTACAATGAGTTGACATAATCAACCTCATCCTGAAATAATGAGGCATCAATCTAGGATGTTGGAGTTGTTGGAGAATTAAGGATTCAATGAAAATATTGTACAAGAACATTAACAATTGTAGTATCATTGTGAAGCCTGATTCCTTGAGATTTCACAATGCTATGAATAACATTACACTTCCTTCTATACTTTATGCAAGCATGATAATAGCATGTGTTCTTGCCTCCTTCTTCAAATTTACTTATGGGAGCCTTGTATTGGAGAAAACACTCTAACCAAGTTTTAGTAGAGAGGGCTTCTTAAGTAGCTGCAAAGAGGGAGGCTTCATCCACAGGACTCACATTTTCCACTTCTACCAGCTCCTACTTAGCTTGATCCAACAATCTATAGAGATCACCAAAGATGTCCCAATTACAGTGTTTGAGGACCTTTTTGAGTTTCTTCTGTAAGAACCAAAGTTTAAGAAGAGGATTAGGATGAGAAACATATTTTCAATTAGCTTTTACAGTGGGAAGGAAATCAGGATGGACAGACCACACATTCACATATCTGAAAGGTTTAGGGCCAGCGCCGGGGGAAGCTGAAATGGAGATTAGTAGGGGTCTATGATCTGAACCAAAAAAATTGAGGTGGGTAATTGGGGTATGCAGGTATCGCTGATACCATTCATCATTAGCAAGGAATCTATCCAATCTTTCCTAAGTGCTCCATCTCCTCCAAGTAAACTGAGGGCTCAGAAAACCAAGGTTAAAAATTCCTACTAGCCTGATATTATCACTGAACTTAGTCATAACGGGAAGGCAAAAAGAATTGCCTCCCTTCTTTTTAGTTGGGAATGAGATGTGATACACCTAAAAAATGTGCAATTTTTCATATGCTTTTAATGCCTATATTTGGTGATTTTCAATGATAATGCACTTTAAGGGAAGGTATTTTGTATATTTTTGAAGGTATTTTGTATATTTTTGGTATTTTGTATATTTTTGGTTTCAGGTATAGAAAATGGAGTTTTGGAGAAAAAGAAGCAAAAATGGTGTTATCTGGAGCAAAAACGAGCAAGAAAGAAAATTTTATCCTGACACATTTTGATATGTCTTTCTACGCTTAATCTTTTTTAAACTTCTCACAAATTTTTGAATGAAATTACAGTTTAAGAAAAGGTTATTTTATGCTTATTTTTTAGGTATATCTGTTAGAAACGCAACGCAACTGAAACGGGGAAAAATAGAGGTAGATCCAAATGACACAAGAGCCGGCGCTGGCGGCATTGAAGAGCAAAAGAACGGTTGAAGAGCAAAAAAATAACGAGAAAACGATGCCTATAGTGCCCAAAATGGCGCCCACGACACCCTGGATGGTCATGGATCAATTTTTGGTGGTTTTTGATGTTCTATTGAAGAGCAAAAGAACGACGAGAAAACGATGCCTATAGTGCCTAAAATGGCGCCCACAACACCCTGGACGGTCATGGATCAATTTTTGGTGGTTTTTGATGTTCTAGAAGGCTCCCTAGTGATTCAAACACCCCATGATACAATTCAATGAATCTAGACACTTGGATAAGGCTCTTGAATGAAGAGACATGTCTTATAGATGAATAGGTTTATCTTTTGGAAAAAAGGAGGGAATTTGTGTCTCTTTAAAAAGAGGGCATGACACCTCTCATGGGCATGCGTGTGTGCGTGAGGGTGTGTGTGAGTGAGAAAATATGAAGAATGTTTAGTGACCTTAGAATAGAAGTAGAAATGTAAATTTCTACCTTTTTTTGGAGATATTGGTGAGGGGATTTTGAAAGAATATGTAAGAGAATGTTCTAGCATTGCATGGATCAGTGGAAGACTTTGTGGGAGAGACTTTCATCTTTCTTTCAAGGGGAAAAGCTAAGTATTTTGCTATTCATTATCTTATGATTTTGTAAACACTTATCTAGGGATTTACTTTATTATAATGAAGTTTTTTGTTATGTTTTCTTTGTGCTTTGTGATGTCTCTCTCTTACTCTTTCTCTCTCTTTTACTCTTTCTTCTTCTTAGGAAATAGTGGCATGAGAGGATTATTCCATTATTTTCCTTTTACTTTCCTTTTACAATGAGTAGGATTCATGTTTTGGATTTTGGGATGCATGCTTGAAGAAGTTTTAATTAGAAGTTTTAATTATAAATGGGATGGTTTTTACTTGCACTTCATTTACATTACAATAAAGGCCTGTTGTAGTGTTAAAATTTGTTGTAATTGCATTAAGACCTGATAGGGTAGTGTAATTTTCAACAAAGTGGAACCACATTCAAATTCCATGGATGCTGAAGTTCATGGGAGTTGGATGCAAATAAATAGGGAAAGTTGGAGATTTTAGGGTGACAGACAAAAATCCCCAATTCGGTCTTAGTGTTTAAAGAACTAAAGTGAGACTTAGTCTTTATGGGAAGGGAAGTGGGAGCCAGTATCCTCCTAGCCTAGCCACATATTTAGGGACTAAACCTAAAATTAGCCAATGATTTTTTATAACACTGAATCAGGGTAAAGAATTAAAATTGCTCATATTTGGCACATACAACATTTAATGTATCTCATTCGTTTACATTTTCCAATTCACTACATAAGGATAGTAGTTTTTAACATCTTAAAGTTCTCCAAACCAACTCATCTAAAAAGGGTTATCTTTAGAATTAATATTTATATTTAGAATCTAGGAATAATTACTATCCTTATATTTAAATTTTGTATTTAGGAGTAGTTGCTAGATAAAACACTATTTTAATCGACATTCCAATCTAAGGCTTGATAGTAGTAGACTAAAATTTGACTAAGGACATCCTTCCTTAATTCCTTGTGGGATCAATATTCAAGGCTTAATCAGAAAGTCCTATATTACTTGAGTGATTCGTATACTTGCATTTATATCATTGCGACTATGTAGAATATATAAAATTAAGCATATAAAAAAATCGCATCAAGTTTTTGGCACCGTTGTCGGGGAAGCTTCAGTATAAACTTAAGGAGAATTTTAGTTGAAGTAATTAGACTTAGACTTGGAAAATTGTAGTGTCATAAAAAATCTTTTTGTGCAAAAAGTTTTTTTATAAAAAAGTGTTGTGAAAAATCTATTTGTGTTAAAAACAAGGTGTTTGTGAAAATGTTTTATTGTGTTGAATATATCTTTTATTTTATTTACTTAATTGTTAATGTATTGTTTGTTGTGTTACATATGCAAAATAAAGGATCCGCAGGACTTGTGCCTTATGATCCTGAGTTAGAAAAAAGAAAAAAAGAACAGAAAGGACTTGAATAACTAGCAATGAAAATGGAAAACATTCCAAATAGTAACTTAGAAAATCATCATAAATCTTTGAGGGATTATATAAATTGTACGACAGATGAAATTCACTCAAGTATACAAACCACTGTCGTAGAAGCTGACTCATGTGAAATAAATCCAGATATTATCCAACTGGTGCAAAACAATCTATTTGGGGAAACTCCTTTGGAGGATCCATATCTACACTTATCCAATTTCTTAGAACTTTGTGCTACATTTTGTTATAATGAAATGTCAGACGACGCTGTTAGACTACGGTTTTTTCCTTTCTCACTAAGGGATAAAGCTAAAATGTTGTTATACTCATTAGTACATGGCTATACAAAAAATTTGGAGCTTTATTAAAAATTTGGAGGTGTTAACTCAGAAATTCCTAGCTAAGTATTTTCCACCTTCAAGGACTACTAAACTTAGAAACAATATTATCTCATTTTCTTAGTATGAAGGGGAATCAGCATATGAAGCCTGGGAAAGATTTAAGGAACTCCTAATAAAGTGTCCACACCATGCTCTGCCCGATTGGTTAATCATTCAAACTTTTTACAATTGGTTGGTAAAATCCCTTAGATTTATAATTGATGCTGCCGCTTGTGGATCACTAATGTCAAAATCATTTGATGAAACATATGTGTTTGTTGAAGAAATGGCTACAAATGAACTTCAATGGCCCTCTACAAGGGTAAATCCTAAAAAATGTAGCCAGTGTTCATGATACAGATGCGATTGTAATTCTTGCATCTCTGGTTGCTGTAATATCAAGAAAGTTAGACAAATTTGGAATGAACCAGCCTCAATTTACTCTAGTAAGTGAGGAAAGTTCATTAGGGCTTATAATTGATTCTAACATACCATATGAGACATTAATTACCATAAATAACTTGTATTCTAACTTTTACAGCCCAAGTTGAAAGAACCATCCTAATTTTAACTGGTATCACACTACTTGGGGTGGAAACCAACCATAGGAAAATAATCAGGAAAATCCTAATGGAAGTTACAATAATCAGGGGAACACAAATTATAGACCTTCATCTTCACCAGACTCTAACAATGATAAAAAATTTGAGGATAGGAAGTTGTCTATAGAAGAAGTGGCATTGCAAATGAGAAACTAGTTGCAAAGTCGTTGCAAAGTCAAAATGTTGTGGAAACATAGAGAATCAACTTGAACAAATTGCTAATTCACTTTGCAATAGAACCCAAGCAACACTTCCTAGCAACACTGAGATCAACCCTAAAGGGAAAATTGATGAACAAATAGAAGCTATCCAATTAAGAAGTGGAAGAGAGATAGAGGATGTGGTCAGAATAGAGAAAGGAGTTATGAGAGAAGCAATGAAAAATAAAAGACCCGAAAACATGTTTCTAAGGATCTATAAAAATCAATATCTCTGTTGACCTCACTTTTGGTTGAGGTTTAGTTTTTCCTCTTTAGTAGCCTAAGGTCTAGCCATAGGACTTTCCTATTGACTATTCTTAGAAAACTTGAAAAGGAACCGTCATCATTAGAAATTCTACACTCCTCTTTACTCAACTTGAAGTTCCACATATTGGTCATAACGTCTAGCACTTAGGAGGTGGGGTCATTATGGGGGAACTCAAGATGTGTCACCCTTAGGACTGCTGGACCTTAGGGATGACCCTGGGTGTTGTTCTAGGGCTTACGGTACATATTTGCACTCACAATCACTCACAATCCTAAACATAAACTTCTAGGCTTTGGTCCCTTGATACTTTTGGGAGACTTATGTAAGTGGTCCCATAAACCCACTAGCCCTAGGCTACATAGAGGACCCAAAATGGGGTTTCCATTGGTCCATGGATTATTGATGGTGGTTGGCACTCCAACTCTACAAAGATACCCAGCATAGCCTTTTGACCCTAAACTTCCCCAAATTACCTAGATACCCTTAGGACCATAGCCTTTTGACCCTAAACTTCCCCAAATTTCCTAGATACCCTTAGGACCCTAAATTTGGCCAAGATTCCCAAATTTACCCAAAATACCCAAATTGGTACAAAAATCATTTCAAACACCTTGAAAACAACCAAACTACCCAAAATCACCAAAATTGGTCAAATTACCAAACTACCCCTCCTTAGCCCAAAATTCCAAAAAATCTTAAAAATCCCAAAAATTCCAAAAACCTCCCAAATATTCCTAATTTCATTTTCCTCAACTATCACATGACTCAATTTTACCAATTTGACCATCTTTGACCAAGCCCCCCAAACTGGCTTTTAAAAACCCATTTTTTCCCAAATCTACCTCAAATGCTCATCAATTTAATCCCAATATCCCCAAATTTCAATCCCAAACTTAAATTCACCCTCAAAGTGACCAACATACAGCAAACTTAAGCCCAATTGGACCATGATTTGAGCATAATTTTGATTTAGATCAAAACCCCAATTTTGGGCACATGACCTAATCTCACCAAATTGAACCCATAGCAAATTGAACCCATAGCCCGGTTAATTGGCCAAAATTTGTGTTGAAGAAACCTTCATAATATTCCCATACATCAAAAATCCCCTTCAATTGAACTTGGTGAGGCATCAATTTCATTTGATCTCAACCTAAGTCCAAAAGGCCCCAAATTTGCCCGAACTTGGCCATGTCTCAAAATCTCACCAAATTGAGGGCCTTAACCCCGAAATTTCCACTCTATTTATTCATAAAAAATCTTCTCAACATTTCCCTTGATCATGTGGGCCATTCAATTTGAACTTAGCCCAAGGCTAGCTCAACCTAGACCCATATCTAACCCAACATGCCCAAATTGAAAAAAATTCAAAAATCCCTCAAATTGACCTACCAATTGAACTCAAAATCACTTCAAATCCTCCAACCAAAAATAAAGTCGATAGCTTCTGGAGAATCCGCTAGGGATATTTTTTTATCTCCATACAAATCAAGAAATATTATGTTCACACATCGGTAATGTGTCCATGTCCCTCTTGGACCAAATTACCCTTCTTCTGTTGGCATACTTTACCCATTTCTGTCTTGGGAAAGTACGGCTAGCCTCCTTGGACTTCACGACTAGCTGTTCAACCATCTTTGAACAGAGGGGTTTAGGAGGCCATTAAGGACTCCTTAAATTTTCATGTGGGGTCGGACCCTAAATAGGTGTGTCAGTGGACTAGTTCCATCTGGGCATTGTTTGCGACTAAATGGGTCCCGCACGGGGTCCTAAAATACCTCACATCTCTCTTCCAAATTTGATTTGCTATTTCACAAATTAAACCAAATTGTGTTGTGTTGTGCGCACTTTAAAATTTTCTTATATTAATTAAAATTGCCACCACTTGATTTTTCTTAAATAAAATTTTAAAAACACCCATATATTAAGACCCACTCGGTCTACAGATCAACCTCTACTTTCAGTGCTTTCACTAAAGTACGAATTTTTGGCCTGATAGCTAACCCCGAAATTTTCTATTTTAAAGCATGCTGCAATGGCCTACCCAACGCTGACCTTTTCCTGCAACCTGCCAACGAGCCACGAAGCCCGTAACCTCACTTATACCATCAATTTTGGAATTGGTTTTAGGATCTCGAGGTCATTCTCGGGAAAGCCCCATCTGTAGTGATGAAGATTGCCACTCTAGAAATACAGGAACCATCTGCAAAATTCAACCCAAACTGCCTTCATGACTTCCTTGCCTACAAGAAGGCCAAAACTACTGCCGTCATGGCACCTGCCAAACATGCTATCCTCGATGCGGCTAAGAGGAAAGAAGTAATGATTATTGAGGAACTGACTGAGGGTTTAACTGTCCCACTACCTGTGTTTGAAATTGTATCAAGCTCAAGAACAGTACCATTGACCTAAACCCAAAAAAGGAACCGTAACACAAGGGTTCGGAGGGCCATCAAAGCCCAGGCTCTCATCAAGTTGAAGAAGTATTACAGAAAATTTATCCACTCTTGCGAGGAAGTATATTCCATCCTCTGACAGATACCGATGGATATGAGAGTATCTGAAGGATCACTGCCGCATTACCGTCACTTCATGGACACAGTGAGAAGAGGAAAAAGTTAACTCTTATCACTCGAGTTGGCGTAGTTTTCAAAAGGCTAGCTACCAAAGAAGGATGTTCAGTTAGCGAGTTACTTAAACGAGTGGGAGATGCAATTTCTCCTCGCATGAAGAGGGAAATTTTAAAGGGCATCAAGTCCGCCAGACAGCCCTACAATATAGCTGGAGTGCCACCTACCCGCATCCCCGTTTAGTTCCGTTTAGGAAACAAAATTGATACCACAGTGATTACTATTGATTATACCACCACCAGGACCGCAGGCCGTCAACCGGTTAAGTCGAGACTGGGTCAAAAAATCTTACCTGTCACCCATTATGAAGATAGTCCTACAATCCCAAAGGCAAAGACAAGACGATTACCTAGCACTGTAGCC
>NW_018234842.1:15946-54987 GCF_001263595.1 Phalaenopsis equestris
AAAAATTTTTAAAATTCCCACAAACTAAGACTTTCCCGATCTAAAGATCAACCTATGTTAATTTTCACTGCTTGCACTAAGATTACAAGATTTTGGCCATATAACTGACCCCAGAGCTTTCTATTTTAAATTTGTTGCAATGGCCTACCCAATGTTGAATTTTTCTTGCAACCTGCCAACGAGCCATGAAGCCTGCAATATTGCTCCTACCATTAATTTCGGAGCCGGATTTGAAGACCTCGAGGTTATCCTAGGGACGGCCCGTTTTTCTTAATGAAAGTCATTGCTCCACAAGTTCAAAAGCCATCTGCTGAATTCAACTTGAACTATCTTTAGGACTTCCCTTCTTATTAGAAGGCTAAGACTACTGTAGCCACTATGGCACCGACGAAGCCTGCTATCCCCGTTGCTGCTAAGGGGAAAGAAGTAATGATCATTTAAGATCTGATTGAGGGATTAGTTGTCCCACCATCTGTATTTAGAATCGGATCATGTTCAAGGATTGCACCACTAACCCGAACTCAAAGGAGAAACCATAACAGGAGAGTTCAGAGGGCTACTAAAGCCCAGGCTCATGAGGAAATACCTGTCGAGGAAAAGCCTCACCAAGAGGAGTTAGAATTACTGGAAGTATATCCACTTCTGCAGGGAAGTAGATCTCATCCATCAATGGATATCAATGGATACGATAGCATTATGAAAATAACCGCTGCATTACCGACACTTCATGGACAAGGTGTGGAGAGAAAGAAACCAGCTCCTATCACCCGAGTCAGTTCAGTTTTTTAGAGGCTAGCCACCAAAGAGGGTTGCTCAATCAATGAATTACTTAAATGAGTGGGACATGCGATTTACCCTCGTACGAAAAAAGAAATTTTAAAGGACATCAAATTTGTCAAACAACCTCAAGGGTTAACTGAAGGTTTGCCTGCTTGTGTTCCCATCTGGTTTTGCTTGGGAAGAAGAGTTGAAATCGCTATTGTCACCACAAATTCTACTGTTACCAGAACTACAGGTTGTCGACCAGTTAAGTTAAGACTGGGTCCAAGAATCCTACCGATCACACACCACAAAGGCATTCCTAAAATTTTAAAAGAAAGATAAAGAAATTACCTGATAACATAGCTGGTCTACACCATCAGGAGAATACTTCTCCTTGTCATCTCGATGTTTCCGGTAGGACACCCCGTCCTGAGATATCACCATCAAGGAAGAAGGTGTGGATACACAACGTCACTGTACCAATACGGTCCAGTAAGCCTGCAGGAAAAGATCATAGAATGAAGCCAGGGTCTGAAGTATCTGACATCATCGCAGCAACTGCTAGTGAAATGGAAGAGCAAGAGGAGGAGGTCCAGCAGGGTCCCCCAGATCTTAGAACAATTAAATAATAAATGATGGAAGAAAAAGTTGAAAAGCTCAGAGTTGGGATTTCTGAGTGTGCTCGAGAGCACGGAGTATCCATCAATGATGGTGATGAAGATTTTGACTATAATGATTACCTCCAAGAAGATTTCATGGATGTTAATGTTATCGAAACCAAAGCCGCTGCACCTATGAGCGAGACTCAACCTCTCATCAAAGAGAACGTTGTAGATGAGCTGTGTAGGGCTATTCTCCTAAGGGATAAGCAAGCAAACCAACTAGAGAAAAGGATAGAAGAGATGGCCGCCACCATGACCTCATGGTCACCATTCAAGGGCAATCACAAGAACCGTAACTAGCCTCTCTGGAGATCAACCAACCGAAAATCATACATATCATGGATGAAAGAAGAGAAGTTACCTTAGCTAACAGAGATGAACAACCAAAGAAAGATTCTCTATCAAGTGCCATACCAGAGAAAGAATTTATGTGAATGGTCGAGCAATTTTGGGAGGCCTTAACCCAATCTAAGGGCGGTGCGTTAATTCTAAAGGGTACACCCTATTCAAAGAAATTCAATGTCGTACCCTTCCCCATGGGTTTTGTGGCCCCAAACTTTAAGATATTTGATGGGATTGGAAATCCCAGACAACACATAGCATATTTTTGAGCCAGTTATGGCAACACAAGAAATAGCGAAGCTTTACTCTTCCAATATTTTGTCAGCAGCTTGTCAGGGATCGCCTTCGATTGTTATGTTGATTTGCCCAATAGATCAGTTAAGACATTTATCGAGCTGGAACAATTATTTTTAAAAATATTTGCCAGAGCACAAAATCATTTCTCTATAGACGAGCTCAAGATGGAAAAACAAAAGCCCAACGAGACTTTGGTGGATTACATCTTGAGGTGGAGAAACCTTAGCATAAAGTGTGAACCTCACCTATAGGAACATCATCCAATTGAGATTTTACTCAAAAACATTCATGGCCCAATAGCTTTTATGCTCAAGGGACATAGCATCAAATCCTTCGAGAAGCTACTTAGTAAAGCTAGCAGTCTTCAAGAAGAAATCAAACAAATGGATTCACATAAGAAGTCCAAGACAACCAAAGTGTTTGAAAAGAAATCAAGAAGAGTAGCAAAGATCAACAAAGGAAAACAACCAATGAAGATATACGTAGAAAATCCTCGTCAATCTTCATCACAGTAGACTCAGAAACAGAATAGCCATTCTAGCTAGCGACTGCCTGAAAGAGGATCACCTTGAACAGAGAATAAGAGAATATCTCTGGCAAAACAACAAAAAATGTTGTATTCTTTGAAAGATGAAGTTGTGTCTAAAATGTTCAGAGGTCTGATGAAGAAGCCTGAGTTCAGACTACCAGATCCAAAGAAACCCGAAGAAGTTGACAAGAAAGATGAATAAAATTATTGCCCGTATCACAGATTGCTGGGGCACACTATTGAAGAAATTTTTATCTTTAAGGATTGGCTCAAGAAAAATCTCAAAGAAGGAAACATAACAATCCCGAAAGAATAATTAAGTGAACCTGAGAAAGGTTCCATAAATATGATTTTGGCAGATCCAATTTCTCTGATTGATCCGTATACTGGAGAAGAGTGATGGAGTACGACTTGGAAAAAAACTCAAGAGGGCCATAAATTAAATCAAGGATTCATCAAAACAATCTTCTACATATATTAAAAAAGATGAAAGGAATGAAGCTTGGACCCAATCGTAAAAAAAAATATTAAATCAAATCTGGAATGCATCAAACAAGACTCCATTCAGAATCTTCAGCCTGTCAAGCCCGAGATGAAGATTCCACCATAAGAGCCATCATCGTCAAAGATAAAGAAAAATAAGAGCAGTGTCACTATAAAGATTGATAGCACTGGGGGTAGGATAGGGGCTTCCTCTACTAGATTGGTTGTCTCGAATTTGGGGAAGAAAATCCTTGAACCCTTGCCTTTGTATGATTATCTTTTTGTGCCTCCAAGGTCTTATGAATATAATGATCGTGATTTCAGCTGCTATTTCAAGGAGCAGGAGTGTATTACTCCCAAGATTAGCTCCGACAAATAAAATTAAACAAATAGTAACTCGAGAAGAACTACCTTCACCTCCACCAGTGGAAGGACAACACAACCAAGTGAAAATTGGAGGACCACATAAAGTGGATTACAACGTGCTAGTTCATCTTAGAAACTTGCTGGCCCGATTAAGCATCTACGACGCTTTGATCCTGTCAAAGGAGATGAGAGAGTCTCTGGTTACAGCTTTGCTTGACCCAGAAATTTACTTAGCTCAGTTGGCTAGCACTTTCTCAGATGAAGTTTGTTCATTGAAAAAAAAGTCTGGGGTAACCTTCACAGAAGAAGATTTGCTGCTTGGTACTGCAGACCACAATCAACCACTCTATATCTTCGTTAACATCGACAGATTTGTGCTCTTCAGAGTTTTTGTAGATCTTGGAGCATCTCTCAACTTTGCAGACCACAATCAACCACTCTATATCTTCGTTAACATCGACAGATTTGTGCTCTTCAGAGTTTTTGTAGATCTTGGAGCATCTCTCAACTTCATGAGTCTACGTACACTGGCCTATTTGGACATCAAAGCTCAAGAGCTTATGATAAATAAAATGATGCTAAGATGATTCAACCAAAAGGGAGAGAGAGCCCTTGGATCCATTACATTTCTTATGGTGGTTGAAAAACTATCAACAATCGCCAAATTTCATATCATCAACACCGAGACCTCTTTCAATGCTCTACTGGGTCAACCATGGATTCATAAACACAAAATGGTTCCTTCATCTCTACATCAATGCATCAAGTGCTATAAAGTAGGACAAGAAAATTACATCAAGGAAGATCTACAACCATTTTTAGTTCATGAAGTTTGCATTCATGAAGAAGCTACCTACTATGCGCCTCTTAAGAAAACTATTTTCTCTCGTAAAACTGTGACAAACAAGAGTAAAGACTCAGAAGAAGTACAATGGCAGGGCCATTCAACCCCGCTTCAGAGATCTTCCACCACTCTTTCGCAATAAATTGGTGGAGGTTCTTCTAGTTCACGCACCCGAGGTCGAGGCTAGGGACGTAGACGGGGAAGAACCAACTTAATCATTGAAGGAACTAGGTTAACCATCAACATTGGTGATGAGGACAGTTCTGAAGGCAAAATAATAATGAAAAAATAGAAGAAACCTCAATACGAGATATCCTTAGAAGATGCCGAGAAAAGCAGTTATGAGACAATGTATGATCAGATAAATCACTATGTGAATGCTATGATCCTTGCTCTGATCCTCCCTCAAAAGGTTGAGAGTTTAGAGATCAAGGAAGTCCATAGTGCTGGTTCAAAGTCGATCAAATTTTATTGTGCTTCTATTTCTACCAATCTTGAAAATCATGTAAATTTGCATGATGATCCTAATGAATTAATGGAATTACCTCTTGGTTAATTTTCATCTTATGTACAAAAGTTAATTCAACAGGGACATTTACAAAACAAATGCCAAAAGATAAATCACAACTTTTTGAAAAATTATGGAGTGTTAAAAGTTGAACTCCCAACTCAAGAGAGGATCTCGGATTTGGTACAGTCGGGCTAGTTGATGATTCAGAATTTTGGATGGTTGTTGCTAGTGAATCAGTAGAGGATTGTCTTGATATAGATGATAACTCTACTAATCAACTAATATAAGATGCTTTGCTAGAATTTGAAGAATAAATCAAGTCAACTATTGATGACTTAAAGGAAATCAACATCGGGACTGAAGAGAAACCTCGACCTACTTTGATAAGTTATCTACTCAACGATGAAAAATATTTAGAATTAATCAAATTGTTAATAGAATTTAAAGATTGTTTCACATGGAACTATGATGAAATGTCAGGACTGTCAGCAGAGGTTGCAGTTCATAAACTTGGGGTGGACAGGAATATAACCCCAGTAAAATAAGCTCCAAGGAAAATGCACTTTGAAATAAAGCAACAAGTCATTGCTGAGGTGAAAAAATTAATAGATGCTAACATTGTAAAAGAAGAGCAATACCCCACATGGTTAGCCAACATTGTTCCAGTCAAGAAGAAAAATGGAAAAAATACGTGCTTGTGTGGACTTCATAGATTTAAATAAAGCGTGTCCAAAAGAAAATATCTCATTACTGACAAGAAGAAAAATAGACAAATCTGTGTTTGTGTCAACTTCATGGATTTTAACAAAGCATGCCCAAAAGATGAGTTTCCACTATCAATACCAGAAATGATGGTGGATATCACTTCTACACAAAAAATTTCTCCTTAATGGGCGGATCATCGAGATACAACCAAATCAAGATGGCTCCCGAGGATGCAGCACTTACAGCCTTCAGAACACCAATCGGAATTTTTAGCTACACAGTGATGCCATTTGGGTTGAAAATTGCTGGAGCAACATACCACCGTGCAATGACGAAATTTTTGATGATATCATTCACAATTAAGTGAAATGCTACGGGGATGATTTGTTCATCAAAAATAAATTAAAGATAGACCATTTTTACTATTTGAAGATCGTGTTCAATCGATTACGACAATACGACTATATAATGAATCCCTTAAAGTGCATCTTTGACGTTTCCTCTAGGTAGTTTCTAGGATTCGTTGTCTGTCATTGAGGAATCGAGATCAACCCAGATAAGATTAAGGCTATCTTTGAGATGCCTCCTCCTAAAAACTTGAAATAACTACCTTCCTTTCGGGAGAACTTGGCATATCAAAGATGCTTTTTTTATAATCTCTCTGGCAGGTGTCAACCCTTCTCAGCATTAATTAAAAAGCACACCAAATTCATTTGGGAAGAGAAATGTCAGCTGGCCTTTGATGATGTTAATCAATATTTAATGGCACCTCCTGCTTTCGTAGCCCCTATCCCTGGGAAACCTTTAATACTTTGTGTCACGGCCTTAGATGACTCTCTCGGAGCCATATTAGCTCAAATCAACAAAGAGAGTAAAGAAAATGCACTCTACTACTTGAGTCATCATTTGATACCAACCGAAGTAAGGTATCCACCTATTAAGAAGCATTATCTAGCGTTAATTTTTGCTGCCCAGAAGCTCATCACATGCTTTCTCATAAGATTATCCTAATCTCAAAAGTTAATCCGTTGCAATATTTGATGACCCGACCAACACTCTTTGGACGTCTAGTAAGATGGTTAATGATCTTACTGCAATATGATATAACTTTTGTTCCTCTCCGTGCTATCAAGGGATAGATTTTAGCAGGCTTTCTCATTGCACACCCTCTTTCAGTTGGGTCCCCTCTTAATGACGAGTTACCAAATGAGCTGGTATTACAAATGGAATTCTCCAGCAGATGAGAAAATATTATGAATGGAATTCTCCAGTGCTCAATGCTGGGAGATGTACTTCGACGATGCTTCATTAACCAGTAAAGACAAAGAAACAGACACAGTTATACCAGGCAAAGTAGGGATTAGTTTGATCTTTATTACGCTAGATAAGGGTTTGTTGAGGTTCCCATACCACCTAACAGAGCCATGCTCTAACAATGAAGTAGAATATGAAGCTTTAATCATCAGGTTGGAAGTGGCAATCTCAATGGATACAACAAATATTGTCATCTATGGCGACTCCCAATTCGTCATCCCGCAAGTCACCGAACAATACAAAATTTTGAAACCAAGATTAGCAAAATATCACCAATATGCAAGGAAGCTGTTGGAAGAGATTCTCTATATGACTTTCTACCAAATTCTGAGGGGAGATAACGCCCATGCTGACACTCTAGAAAAACTTGCTAAGGATCTGGCGTGTCCCCCGTAGGATTCCACTAAAATCACAATACAAGGAAGACAAGTTCTATCTTAAATTGACCTTGTTAATCTACACAAGCTCAGAAAAGAAGAAGCGATAAATGCAGTTCCTGATATAAATGAAAATTGGCGCAAGCCATTAATAGAATATTTGCATAGTGAAAAGCTGCTAAGAGAACAAGTTTGAAGCACATCACATTGCAAAAAGGGCAATGTCATACACTCTAGTAGGTTACGTCCTTTATAGAAGATTGTTTGACCAGATGTGGCTACAATGTCTAAGCAGAGCTAAAGCAAAAAATATTGGCAAACAAGTACATGTTAGTTTGTGTGGCGCTCACCAACCAAGGCAAAAAATGAAAATGAAGATCAAAAGACTCGGACATTATTAGCCAGCAATGATGTCTGACTGCATGGATACAACCAAAAGATGTCACCAATGTGAGGTGCTTAGGGTGGACTTGCACCAACCTCCGAAGGTGCTACACCCAACTGTTGCCTCGTGGCCATTCGAGTGTTGGGGCACAGAAATAATACTACTGATAAACCCTCCGTCTTCCAAAGGACATAGATTTATACTTGCCGCTACAAATTATTTCTCCAAATGGGTAGAGGCAGTACTGTTACAAGAGGTTACAACACAGCACGTCCTTCAATTCTTCGAAAGCCAAATCGTCTACCATTTCAGAGTACCGCGAAGAATAATTTCCAAAAATGGGACAGCTTTTAAGAGCACAAAAATCGGCACCAAAATCAACACTTTCATCAAAAGACATGGGATAGATTAGAGATACTCTACGATTTATTATTCCAGAGAAAATGGATTGGCTGAGGCTTTCAACAAAACATTAGTACAAATTTTGAAAAAAATGCTGGTTGAAAATAAAAGGGATTGACACAACAAATTGCTAGAAGCTTTGTGGGCCTACCAGAAGATATTCGGAACTCCCACTCAGTGTACACCCTACATGCTCGTGCACAAGTCTGAAGCCGTGCTACCATTAGAAACTCAGACAACATTTCTCAAAGTCGCTGTTGCCAACCAACTCACAATAAAAGAAAGTACAAAAATCATACTTGAAGAACTAGAAAGTTTTAAGGGAAAATGACTTGAAGCACAATAACATTTAGAATTTTACCAGGAAAAGATGATACAAGCTCATGACAAGTTGGTCTGCCCAAGGACATTCAAAGTTGGTGACCTCATCCTCGTGCTCAAAAAACCTATTCTTGCACGCCGCAAGTAAACTTACGGGGTCTATTTGTCATTGAAAAGGTCTATGAAGGAGGACCCTACCAATAAGTAGACTTCCGGGGTGAAAGATTCATGCTACCAATCAACGGACGATACCTGACGACATACTACACAACCTGACGTTGCTTACCGTCACTTGATTTGGAATTTTGAAATTTCAACTATTTTGTGGTTATCTATGTGGCCAAAAGTCTCTGACCGGGTCCAAAATTTTTTGTAACAAAATTAACCTCAATATAATGAAAAATTTTAAAAAGAATTACACTTCAAATTCTCACCTTTCTACGTTTGAATTTAATATTCTACTAAATTAAACAAAATTCACAAATAAATAAACTATCTCTTCACCAAAATAAACTAAAAATTTCCTTTAATAAATACTTTGTTTTGTTCTTGTTCCCACTAAGTTTCAGCCCACTGACATTTTTTCTGTCGTCTGTAAAGAAATGTCAGGCCAGAGGCTGATCTGCGCCTTTAAAGATGGTTGGAATCTCACACTAAATGAAGAAATTGTGCTGCAGGGTGGCACTATAGGTTTAGGCATGGAATTTAACCATGTCAGAATGGATTATGAGTGGCATTTAATGAATGTCATCATTCGACGGGAAAAGGAAGGGCTGCCCTCCCTACTAAGGTTGACCACCAGAGACAGTGTGTCAATGAAAGGAAAGAACGTGATGGTACAAAGATATGACCTTTTTGTTGTGATTTATTGTGTAAAATTTATTTAAATATAATCAATTAATATTCATATTCTACACAAGTATACGTATTGTTATCAAGTAATAATGAACTTTCTATTTAAGCCTCAAATATCGATCCTAAGGGGAAGGTTTAAATTGAAAATGACAAATTTTCTAGGAAATTCACAGAAAGTCCATTGAAATCACTGTCACTAATTTAAATAGTTAAGACGTAATCAAAATTAAATTTCTAAACTATTATCAAATAAAATATGCAAAATTTAAAACCGAAATACTAATCTATTAACTATGTTTATGTAATAGAGATTCCTATGTGGAAAAGCATCATTCCAACTATAATGAGGCTATGGTAAAATGAGATGAGATAAATGTTCATAATATGTATTATGCCAAATAGGAGAATTTTTAATTGTCTAGCCTTATACAGTGCATAGAAAAGCATTGGCTAATCTTAGTGTTTAGTCCCTAAATCCGTGGCTAGGCTAGGAGGATACCGGCTCCCACTCCATAGCTCCCACTTCCCTTTACCTGAAGGCTAGCTCTCGCTTTAATTTTTAAACATTAAGACTAAATTGAAGAGTTTAAAAGGTTCTCCAATTCTACACCCAACAAATAATATTTCCCTATTTATTTAAACTTAATTCCATAAACGATGTTCTCCTTCATGGAATCAAATGTGATCCTTACTCTGTTCTAGAACTCATACTCTTCATTTCACAGATCATATGTTTCACAACACATTTTAACAATTCAATTGGCCAGATTGAAAAGTAAATTAATTTCGGTGTTAAAAGCTCATCATAATTTATCTTACAATTTTATATTGGCACATTCATATTATCTCTTCATTTCATCATATCTTAGAGTAGGGAGAAAGATAGAGGGACTACTCAGACTTCATGAGAAAAAAAATAACAAAACACAAATTTCATATATAAAAGAAAGTTCATACAACAGTGATAAACAAACAATACTTATCTGAAAACTTTTCTTAAAGCAAATCCTTTGTAGCCTATCCTTAAAATTGCAGGAAGAAAATATCTCCCACTTTTCTCCTTCTCCAACACTCTTACAGAAAGTTTCACACTAAATCTCACAAAAAAAAACTCTAAACTATGAAAACAAAATCACTAATTGACTCCAATATGGAAGTGGAATGGAATGATTTGGTGTGAAAAACTAAAGTAGAGGAGTGAAAAACATAGAGAAGTGCTTTTTCAGATGAAATTCGACCCCAAATAGAGCCCAAGGTCAGATTCTCGAAGAGCTGCCTCCAAAAACTCTTCAAAAAATCAACTAAATACATCAAACCTTCTAAAAACATGGTCTGCACCACCTTTGGCACCGTCGACGCTGGTTTGGCGTTGTCGGCGCTGAGTAAAAAATCTCCACATTAATTTATTCTACGCCGTCAGTGCTGCTCTCGGCACTGCCTGCGCTGAGCATTCCTTCAAAAATGTCATTTTGGCTCCAAATTTCATCTTTTGCTTTATTTTTGCTTTAAGCCCTAAAAATCAACAACCTGCAAGAAAATATCAAAATACCTTCCATTAAAGTGCAATATCATCAAAAATAGGTATAAACTATGCGTCTAAAAATGCATATATTTTTGGTGTATCAAAATCCCCCAAACTTACATGTTACTTGTCCTGAAGTAACTCTTTTACTACAAAAAAATATGACTTATGATAAAGACCTTAACTTTTAAACTTCTATATTTTAGTTTTCCAAATATAATAGTATAACAAGAAAAATTTAAAACAACTCCACTTAATACTAAAGGTGTAAGGATATTCAATAATTAAGTCATATCCTCTATTTCTTTCAAGAAAAAATATAATTTATTATATTAAAGTCACTTAGCAAATTCATATGAAAAATAACTTCATAAAACTTTATTAATAATTAAGTTAACAATCAGATAAAAAGTTTAGAAAATGTGTTCAAGTTTTTTTCTTTAAGTTGATTCAAGTGAAGCAAATCTTTAATTAGGCATCTCCTCAAGCTTCTATATATTTTTTTTTCTTTTTCTTTTCTTTTCAGGATAGTTTTTAATCCCCCTTTTCTTTTCTTTCTTTCTTTTTTTGTTATTTTTAAATAAAAGTTAAAAACATTTTACATTTCTTCACTTAACAAATTCATATTAACTTAAAGATTTCATAAAGTTTAATTCTTTTATTTTTACATGAATCTTTTAAGATTTTTAATACTTCAAAAATACAAAATTTCTTCTACAAAAAATAGAAAAACATAATCTTAGTTTCTTCTACCAACATCTTAGCCCCTAGAATTAATCTTTATTATTGAAAATTTTAACTTAAATTTAATATATATTTAGAAACATAAATATAGTTATCCAAAGTTAACCTCTAATACCAAAGGTCATAATAAATTTAAAAATTTGAAAATATAATTAAGTGAGGACAAATAAAATTAAGTTCTTTCTCTCCTTCTAAAAAAGATTTTTCTTCTTGTCCCCCCCAAACTTAAATTTTTGAAAGATTTTTACATGAAGAGCTTTAAAAATGAAGGGTAAAAGAAAGGAAGAGATTTAAGACTTAAGGTAAAAGAAAGCATTAAATAAATAAAAAAATTTATACTTATTTCAGATTCTAATTTTTGAATATAAATTTTGAAAATAGTGCAAATGCTAAAATGAAAAATATATGGCTAAAAACATTAATTTGCACATAATACATATAAAATTTGTTAAGAAATAACTAATCACAAAACAACACAAAGTGCTGAAAAGAACAACAGAACTAAACTAAATTCTAAAAATAAAAACAGTCTTCCACATTACAGTTTCACATAACATAACAAACAAAGTCTAAACAACATCACAACACAAATAATACAATCTCACAGTACAAACATAAACAAACAAATAAAAAGATCACTAGTCAATATCATCTTCGTCTTCATCTACTTCCAACTTCTGTCGGTGATATAGGGTAAACACAGGGTGAACAGAGCACTGAACTGAATGTTCTCCCCTCAGTTATCTAACTAAAGCATCATCATAAGCAGCATCATACTCAAATTTTTGCTGAATCAAATCATCAGTGTGAGAATTTCTAGCTTTAATATTATGCATCCTATAATCCATCCTCAAATTATCTCCCTGTTTTATCATCATCTGATCCAAAATTTCTCTATTGTTGGGGTCACTAGAAGTAAGTCCATGAGAGGTAGAAGGAATATCACTAGAAGTAGAAGGAATATCTCTAGCCTTATTGCCAGATCTCTAGTCAACATGAGATTCATATGTCTTGATGTTTGCAGGCCCAATAGGTCTCTAAGGCTCAATCATCTCCTCATCAAGTCTAAAATCAACTCCTGCCCCACTCACAAAGACTGTAAATAATAGCAGGGTGTGTCAATCTACCAGAAGTCTCACTTAGAGAAGTAGATCGAGTGTTCATATAAGTAATATAATCCACATTTATGTCCATAACTTGCTGAATACAGTAGTTCAGGATGGCTCTATCTTTGGTCACCTCACTATGATGGTTCGTCGGAATCATTCTTCCAGAAAAAATAAATAATGTCAGGCCTTAGACAGGCCTTAGATACTACATTTAAACTAGTACGGGGAAAGTTAAATTTAACTCCATTTTCTTATTTTTCAAGCCCCTTTCTCACTAATCAGAAAAAAAATAACTTCGTCTAAAGTCCAATCTGTAATAGAAAAAGAATGATACTGACATCTATACACATCTTCTACAGAATAAAACTCATTTATTATCATTGGAGTAAATTCTACCCTTTTCTCACCAACAAATATATAATCATCAGAACCTTCAGGAAGGGTGGCATAAAATTCCATTGCAATCCCAAGTATTGCATCAACAGTAAAATAGTAGAAGTTTTTTCATTGCCGAGCAATAATCAAATGTTGAACTTCTCCTCCCTGATTTTTAAAACCTCAGTCCTGGATCATTTTTTTATTTTCTGGAAAAATATGAAATCGATCACTCGCTCTAAAGCTAATAAACATTTGCTCGTCATATTCTATTTTCCTTTTGCTCAATCTAGATGTCATAGGAAATCTGGAAAATTTTGTTAAAATTCAGAATAAATCACAAAATTTTAAAAATTAAAAATGTGAACCACTTTAAACTTAAATCCATTAAGTAAGAGTTTTTCACCAAAGAATTTTCTCAAAATCTCCCAAAAAAATTTCAAAATTTTAGATCTAGTCAATGTGAGAAAATTCTTTCGTGAAATTCAAAAAAATTTTACTTTAAAGTGTAGCTCTTACCAAGAAAAGATAAAATTTGAAGTCTTTTAGCCTCTAAATCGCCTTAAATCCAACCACAATCAAGCCCTAGCCGTCCAAACCAGAGGTTAAAGATGACTTAAGCGTAAAAATGGTGGCAACAGTAAAAATTGTGAATTTTTAGGGGTTAAAATCTACTGTCGGGTCGAGGGCGCCGTCGGCGCTGAAGGCCCGAAATTTTCATATTTTGATTTTTTTAATTTTCAATTTCCTATCGAATTACTCCAAAATTTTGATTATTTTAAAACAAATTTTTATCTAACAATAATTCATAAAATAAAATATTTCACCAAAACAAATTTTCACAAACAACAAGAAACTAACTTTTATACATGAAAGTACACTTTTTACAAACACAATTTCTTAATTACACAATCACACATATTAAACAAAATAATTATAAATCAGCATCAAAATCAAGCGACAACACTAAACGCTGTCACAAAACTATACACACAATCAAAGTTCAGAATTTTAAAGCAAAAAAAAATAAAATAAAAAACAAACCAAACTAAATTAAATCCACACAATTACACTAAATATAGATAATGTTCTAAAATAGATAAAGAATTTAAAGTCTTCAATTATTACGCCTCTTCTTCAGTGTTTTCTCCTTCTTTGATATTTCTTACAGATTGGTAATGAACATATAAGTTGTAGAAGGATCGGTACGGGAATTGTTCTGTCGTATTTTCTTCGATCCACCATTTTTGTTTAAACATCCAAAATAAACCTACTTCAAAAGTTCCAGTGTGATCAAAATTCTCTTTCATTCTTCAATCTAGGTGATCAAAGAGGTATTTAAGATCTCCTCAAACATTCATAATACTCTGAAGTTCCCTTTCAATTTTCTTCAATTCCTTTTCCAAAGCAAGCGAACTTCCAACTGTTGGTGGTTTTAATGGAGGTGAAGCATGTCAATTCCTTTTCCAAAGCAAGCGAACTTCCAACTGTTGGTGGTTTTAATGGAGTTGAAGCATGTGAAGATTGATCTATCATGGCTTCTAATACATCATTCTCATTTCCATAATAAATCTCATCTATAGGATTCATGGGCTCCTAAGTAATAAAGTCTTTTCCCAACTTTCATATGGAACTTGGGTTTGACTGCGAATCAAAAATATGGTAGATGGATGCCCAAGTCCATAAATTGGTTCATTAGAAAGGATACCCATAATAAATTTAAACATAATAGACCTTATATCAATGGGTTTTTCCTTTTGAATGCAGTAATTTAAAATAGTACATTCTTTGGTAACTCTACTAATTTTCATAGTAAGGAGTAATTTTGTAGAAATAAAGAAATTTCATTGCTTCGAAATTGGATTAAGTAATGAAGTGGAGAAACTAACATATCCTTCATCTTGTATCTCCCACATATCACTTTCATCTGTTAGAAGATTATGAACATCTTACTTGATATCTCGTGTAGGAGTGAAAGATGTATAATGACAGATTGAAATGTTGTCTATCATATACAATTCATTAATTAAATGGTACAACCTTATCTCGTACGAAGGCAACACCTTAAGTAATTCCATGTAAGTTTGCTTAAAACTCTTTTACCATAGGTATGATAACCGCAGACGTAGTGTAACACAGAACTTCCCAACGCCTTTACATAATGATTTTATCAATCAGATTAGTAAGATTGTTCACTCCATGATTAACAAATCCTCTTTCCTTGATCAATCTCCTCTTCATAATAATTTTATCATATAATCACTGCGCATCAAAACTAATAAACTTTCTTTTGTTCAAAACTCCATACCTCAAAGTTTTTCTGAAATTGAAAGCCATGGAATCCAAAAATAGAAGGCTACTAAGCGTCCAAGGATGTTTCTAGGCCTTTTTAAACTCGTCTCAGTCTTTATTTTTCAGTGAAATCATGCCAAAACCTGTCAAAAGTCATCTAAAACCATCCAACATCACTCGGCACCGTTGGCGCTCCCGATTGGCGGTGTTATCGCCGAAGTCCGTTATCTAGGGCGCCGTCGACGCCAGTGGCCAAAATTGCGATTCTCATTTTTTTTATTCAATTTGATTCCTAATTTTACTCCAATACAAATATTTGAATTAATTTATAATAAATGCAATTGTGTAGGATTATTATCTACTAGTATATAATACACTTAACAAACTAAATAGTAATACAAAACAATACACGTATGGGTTTCCTCCCACAAAGCGTTTGGTTTAACGTCATCAGCCCGACATACCATTTATTTAGTTGGGTTGACTTAAACTTCTTTAAATTGAGGTATGTGCCCTTCAAAATAATGTTTCAAACGATGGTCATCAACTTTAAATATCTTTACAGTTTTAGGATCTTTAATAAAAACAATTACCTAATGATAGAATTTAATCACTTTAAATGGTTGTAACCATCTCAAATTTAGTTTTCTTGGAAATAATCTTAATCTTGCATTATATAGTATAACTTCTTATCCCGGTTCAAATTTCTTCTTAACAATTTTTGGATCATATCATATTTTCATTTTCTCTTTATAGATTTTTGGATCATCATATGCTTCATTTCTAATTTCTTTAAGTTCATTGAGTTGCAAAAACCTCTCTCACCAGCATCCTTTAAATTAAAGTTAAATTCTTTAATAGCCCAAAATGCTTTATGTTCCAATTGTACTGGTAAATGACATGTTTTTCCAAATATCAATCTATATTGGGACATTCCTATAAGAGATTTATAAGCAGTTATGTATGTCCATAATGTAGTATGTAGTCTAGCAAACCAGTCCAATTTATCAGGATTTTCTAAACTGCGTTTAATTTCATGATTTGATATTTCTGCTAGACCACTAGTCTGAGGATGATAAGAAGTAGAGAATATATGCATGATATCATATTTCTTGATTAATTTTTTTATGCTCTTATTCCTGAAATAAGATCCTCCATCAGTAATGATTACTAACGACATTCATCGACATTCAATATCTTGTAAAAATAATTTTAGTTAAACATTTAGAAACAATCCGAGCGTCACATCTATGCACAACAATAGCTTTAATCCACTTAGATATATAGTCAAAAACAAGTAATATATATCAATTTTCAAATGAAGGAATAAATGGTCCCACAAAGTCTAATCCCCACACATAAAAAATTTCAACTTCTAATGTCTAATTTAGTGGCATTTCATCTCTTTTAAAAATATTTCCTACTCGTTGACATCTATCACATGTTTTAATATATTCATTAACCTCTTTAAAAATGGTAGGCCAATAAAATCCAGCTTGCAAAATTTTATATTTAGTTCTATATGTTCCAAAATGTTCTCTAAATTCAGAATCTTGGCATCATTCAATTATATGTTGAGTTTCTTCATAAGGCACACATCTTGTAATAATAAAACCTTTACATTATTTATATAAATATGGGTCATCCCAAAAATAGTCTTTTGAATCGTAGATAAATTTCTTTAATTGTGGATTCTTAATATCAGGTGGTAGAATGTCACTCACAATATAGTTTACTATATCAGCATACCACAGTATATCCATTTCATCAATACTATATAAATGTTCATCAGGAAAATTTTCTAAAATTTCACTTGCAAAATTTATTTCTATTCTAATTTCTATTCTAGACAAATGATCAGCTATTTGATTATCAAATTCCTTTCTATCCACCACAATAAAATCAAACTCTTGTAATAGAATTATCCATCTAATTAATCTTGGTTTAACATCCTTCTTTTGCGTCAAGTATTTAATAGGAAAATAATCTATATGCACTATAAATTTAGTTCCAATTAAATAAGATCTAAATTTATCAAAGGCATTAACAATAGCTAATAAATCTTCTTCAGCAGTAGTATAATTAATTTGAGCACTATTTAGAGTTTTACTAGCGTAATATATAGCTTTAAAAACTTTATCGTACCTTTATCCTAATACAACCCCAATAGCCCCAATAGCATAATCACTAGCATCACACATTATTTCAAATGGTTTCTCCCAATCAGGTGGTACTATTATAGGTGAGTGATTAATTTTTTCTTTAATAATTCAAATGTTTTTATGCATTCCTCATTAAAATCAAATTTCATATCTTTTTCTAAAAGATAGCATAAGGGTTTAATTATTTTTGAAAAATTTTTTATGTAGCGCCTGTAAAAACCAGCATGTCCTAGAAAACTTCTCACCCCTTTAACATTATTAGGAGGTGGTAATTTTTTTTATAAATTAGATTTTTGCAGAATCTACTTCCATGTCTTATTCATAAATTTTATGCTCAAGAACAATACCTCTTGCAACAATAAATTGACATTTTTCCCAATTTAAGACTACTTTGATTTTTTCACATATCTCCAAAACTTTTTCTAAATTATTAAAGCATAACTCAAATGAATCCCCAAATACAGAAAAATAATCCATAAAAACATCCATTCCATGCTTTATAAAATTGCTAAGAAATTGACAACATGCATCTTTGAAATGTTGTAAGTGCATTGCATAGTCCAAAAGGCATTATATGCTATGAGAAGCCAATGTTTTATATGGGCTTGTAAACATTATTTTCTCTTAATCCTTTAAAGCAATTGAAATTTGGTGTTATTTGGTATATCCATCTAAAAAGAAATAGTATTTGTTCTTAGCCAATCTATCCAACATTTGATCTTTTCTGGTGGCCATATTAGTTTCTATAGTCAATACAAATTCACCAACCAGTTACTTGTCTTATTAGTATTAATTCATTTTTCTTGTTTTCTTTAACAGTCACTCTTCCTTTCTTCAAAACAAGGTGAATTGGGCTTACCTAAGAACTATCTGAAATAAAATGTATAATTCCAGCATCTAACCACTTTAGAAACTCTTTTTTAACAACTTCTTTCATTATTAGGTTTAATCTTCTCTGAAGATCCTCTTTAGCTTCATACTGTTCCTCTAATAAAATTTTGTGCATACAAATTCAAGGACTAGTTCCTTTAATATCTACTAAAGTCCATCCAAAAACCTTTTTAAACTTTTTTAACATCTCTATTAACTTTCGTTCTTAAAGTTCAGTTAACTCAGAAGATGTAATAACAGGCAATGTAGATGACTCTCCCAAAAATATATATTTTAAATGGTTAGGTAATATCTTCAAATTCAAGTTCAAGTGGTTTAATAGTTGAAGGAATAAGATTTTTACTATCATTTTCCAGCAAATCTAATGCTTCAAATTTGCCTTGAATACAATCTAAATCTTCTTTGTTTACTTCATTTTCAATATCAAAATTTCTCCTTTCTTTAATTTATCTTTGAATTCATTCTTAAACTGCTCATTACTTAAATAATCAGTTCCTTCCATCCTGAAACATTCATTATATTTTTCTATTGCAGGATATTTTATAGCTTTTGCTATATTAAATTTCACTTCTTGATCATTAACTCTCATCATTAATTCTCCTATCTACACATCTATTACAGCTCTCCCTGTTGCGAGAAATGGCCTGCCTAAAATAATGGGAATCTCTTTATATTCCTCTGTATCCAATATTATAAAGTCTACATGAAAAATAAATTTATCCGCGTTTAGCGTTTACTAGCACATCTTCTATAACTCCTTTCGGATAAGTTATTAATCGATTAGCTAACTGAAGAGTTACAATGGTATTAGTAAGGTAAATGTCTCCCAAGTCTAAACATTTAAAAATTGATAAAGGAATAAGATTGATACTCGCTTCTAAATCACATAAAGCTTTTTCGTAAACCTTTTCTCCAATTGCACAAGGTATAGTAAAACTACCAGGATTTTCTAATTTTTCAGGAAGCTTTTTCTGAATAATAGTAGTACACTCTTCACTATGTGCAACGGTCTCATGATCTATAAACTTTTTTTCTTGTCTAATAAATCCTTCATAAATTTAACATAACTTGGCATTTATTCCAAAGCTTCAATAAAAGGAATATTTATTGTTAACTTCTTAAGGATTTCAATAAAATTTTGTAAATTGTTTATCTTTTTTCTTCTGTTCCAGTCTTTGAGGAAACAGAGTTAGTGGTTTTTCTACAAAGCTCTGTGTTTGTTCATTTTCATGTTGATCATTTTCCATTTCTTCCTTTTCTTAATCAACTTCAGTTTCTCTTTGGATTCGTGTTTCAACTTCTTTTTCACTTCGTAATTGAATAACTTAAATTTGCTCTTTGTTTTCATCTTTTGGATTAGCTTCCACAGTACTTAGAAGAATTCTAGAAGGTTTATTACTAAGTGCAGTAGCAATATGTCCTAAATGATTTTCAATATTTATAATAGTAGCCCCTTGATTCCCCTATTTAACATTACTTCTTCCATCGTCAACTTCTTTTCCTTAACTTGTGGGTTAGGGTTGGAGTTAAATCCTAGAGGATAATTAGGTCAAAAATTAGGATTTTCTTGATTGTTTAGATTTCCAGATGGATTCACCAAATTATTATAGCTATTCCAACTAAAATTAGGGTGATTTTTCCAACTAGGGTTAAAATAGTTAGAATATGAATTGTTATTTTGATTATTTATAGTGTTTAAAGTTTCATAAGATGATTGAGTATCAATGATCTGTCCTAGTGAATTTTCCTTTACTTTTTGGGGGTATTTGAGAATATCTCACTCCTATTTGATCAATCTTTTAAATTTGTGATGCCAAAATAGACATTACATCAGAATCATGAATACTAGCTACTTTCTTAGAGTTTACCCTTTCAGAGGGCCATTGAAAAATGTTCGTAGCCATCTCTTTGATTATTCATCAATTAAATAATATGCTTCATCAAAAGTTTTTGACATTAATGATCCATCTGCATCAGCATCTATAATAGATCTTAGTGATCCTACTAATCCATTGTAAAAGGTTCAAGTTATCGATTTGAATTATTAATCAATATGGTAAAACATGATGTGGACACTTCCTAAGAAGATCTTTAAATCTTTCCCAGGCTTCATATATCGATTCCCATTCAAATTGATAAAAAAGATGTAATATCATTTCTAAGCTTAACAGTTTTCCATGGTGAAAATATTTAGCCAAGAATTTTTGTGATTGTTCTCCCCAAGTTCTAATAGATCCACGTACTAACAAATTTAACCATGCCTTGGATTTATTCCTTAATGAAAAAGGAAAATGTTTAAGCCTAACAACATCATTAGACACTCCGTTATATTTAAATGTAGCACAAATTTCAAGAAAACTAACAAGATGTAAGTTAGGATCTTCAGTAGGTGATCATCCAAATTATTTATTTTGTACAATTTCGATAATAGCACGTTTAAGCTCAAATGAATTAGTAGCAACTTCAAGATTTTTGAATAATCAAGTGAAGTTCATCTATTGTCGGATTCGCATAAGCTTTTAAAGGTCTTTACCAATTTTCATTTATTAGATTATCTAAGTTATTCACCATTTCTTTTAAATTTTTAATTTCTCTTTATTTTTTTTTGAATTTCTCTAATAGTATGTTCTGATTCAGAATCATAAGCTACTAAACCTTCAGATCCAACATTTCACTTAAACAAACAAAGCAAGCAAAGTAAAACACTCAAATAAAAATATTTCTTTTTGGATTTTTTATTTTTAATTTTTTTAAAAAAAATAATAATTTTTTATGGTATATATATTATCTCTAAATTCCATGTATTTTTTATTTTTAATTTTTTTTAATAATTATAATTTTCTTATGGTATATATATTTTATCTCTAAATTTCTGAATTTATAAAAACTATTTAATTCAACTATTACCTTCACCGGCAACGACGCCAAAAACTTGCTCTGACTTGTTTGTTATAATAGATTATGTAAAATTTAATTAAATATAATCAATTAATATTCAGATTCTTTGCAATTATACGTATCGTTATCAAGTAATAATGGACTTTCTATTTAAGCCCCAAATATCCATCCTACGGGGAAGGTTTAAATTGGAAATGACTAATTTGCTAGGAAATTCACATAAAGTCAATTGAAATCACTATCACTAATTTCAATTGTTGAGATGAAATCAAAAATAAATTTCTAAACTATCAAATCAAATATGTAAAATTTAAAATAGTAAATACTAATTTATTAATTATGTTTATGTAAGAGAGATTCCTATGTGAAAAAGCATCCTTCCCACTATAATGAGGCTATGGTAAAATGACATGAGGTAAATGCTCATAAAATGTATTTTGCCAAATAGGAGTAATATTAATTCTCTACCAAGATATAGTGCATAGAAAATCATTGGCTAATCTACGTGTTTAGTCCCTAAATCCATGGTTAGGCTAGGAGGACACCGACTCCCACTCCAGAGCTCCCACTTCCCTTCACCTGATGGCTAGCTCTCGCTTCAATTTTTAAACATTAAGACTGAATTGAAGATTTTAGTCTGTCACCCTAAAGGTTCTCCAATTTTGCACCCAACAAAGAATATTTCCCTTTTTATTTGCACTTAACTCCATAAATGATGTTCTCCTTCATGGAATCAAATGTGATCCTTACTCTGTTGTAGAACTCATACTTCATTTCACGAATCATATGTTTCCCAAAACATTTAACAATTCAATTGGGAAGATTGAAAGTAAACTTAGTTCGGAGTTAAAAAATCATCACAATTTATCTTACAATTTAATTTTGGCACATTCATATTATCTCTTCATTTCACTATATCTAAGAGTAGGGAGAAAGATAGTGGGAACTACTCAGATTTCATGAGAAAGAAATAACAAAACACAAATTTCATATATAAAAGAAAGTTCATACAACACTGATAAACAAGCAATACGTATTTGAAAATTCTTTCTCAAAGCAAATCCTTTGTAGCCTTTCCTTAGAATTGCAGAAAGAAGATATCTCTCACTTTTCTCCTTCTCCAACACTCTTATAGAAAGTTTCACACTAAATCTCACCAAGAAAACTCTAAAATATGAAAACAAAATCACTAATTGACTCCAATATGGAAGAGGAATGGAATGATGTGGTGTGAAAAATGAAAGTAGATGAGTGAAAAATGTAGAGGAGCATTTGTTCGATGAAATTCAACCCCAAATAGAGCCCAAGGTTTATTCTCTAAGAGGTGCCTCCAAAAACTCTTCAAAAAGTTATCCAAATACATATAACCTTCTAGAAACGGGGTCTGCACCGCCTTTGGCGCCATCGCTGCTGTTTTGGCTTCATCGGTGCTGAGTAAAAAATCTCTGCATTAATTTGTTCTGCACCGTCGGCGCTGCCCTCGACGCTGAACATTATTTCAAAAACGTCATTTTGATTCCAAATTTCATCCTTTTTGCTTTCTTTTGCTTTAAGCTCTAAAAATCATCAACATGCAAGAAAACATAAAAATAACTTCCATTAAAGTGCAATATTATAAAAAATAGGTATAAAATATGGAGCTAAAAATGCATATATTTTTGGTCTATCATTCAACATGACCCCATGAAGGGGCCCAGTTGTCTACCATCCATGTTTGCTATGCCAACTAGGGGCCTAGTTGCTGCTCATAATGAAAGATTGTCAAATGCTCCACTATGAAGAACATAGCGCAGAAATGCTAGCCGCGAAAAGCAGAGGGCTTTCTTACAAGAGGAAGAAAGGTGCCAAAAAGAGGCATAAAAATTACTCGCCCCTATTCCTGAAAGGAACATTTATGATCCAGGCATGAGAGAAACTTCTTCAAGCTTACCTGCCACAGATGATGAATTGAGGTTTATTACAGAGCCAGAAATACCACTAGCTTCAGATTTCATAAGCATCGGTTGCCCTACTTACAATGTTAAAATACTTGCACGAGCGTTGGCTACGGGGCCATTTGTGGAATTCTCAGACTACAATGTCATGCACCTACAGCACTACCGTACCTTCGAGGAGTATGCCTCTATAGATGACGGATCCCAGACTGCAAATTACCTGATAGAGGGAGAGCCATATGTCCCAATGGATGCAGAGCCATATGTTTCGAGGGGTACAGGACCATACTTCCTGTCAGACGTAGGATCATACATTCTGTTAGAGACAGAGTCAGCACCAGCTTGGGTTCTCGCCGCTGTTGAAACAAGGGAACTTCCTTGAAAGCCACCAATCATAAGCATGAAAGAATATTATAGAATATGCAAAGTGAACAAAAGAAGTTTTTAATTCTACGAAGAAGTAAAAGGAAGATTCATCATCATATTAGAAGGTTTGGAATTATACACCATGGTCTTCTCAGAATATGATGAACAAAGCATTCTTAACTGCATTTTTGATCTAAGGGACCGGGCTTAAGCAGGCCTGCTCATGCAAAGGACCTATTTTTAGCCAAGAAAATGGATGCGAGGAAAAGGGAGAATTACTATCCAGTGTGGCTGCTGCTATAACTTTACAAATGACAGACAAGGGAATCTGCCTAAGATTCTCATACAGGAACAGGTGGATCCACTACCGTCAATGATAAAGTGGATGACTAAAAGAATGGTCAGGTGGAGTATACTGCCCGCCAACTGCATTCCTAACAGTTACATTATCAACATCTATGACAAGGGTGATTGCATTCCTCCACATATAGACCACCATGACTTCATGAGACCTTTCTGCACGGTCTCATTCTTGAGTAAAGCAACATCTTATTTGGGAAAGAAATTGACATCATTGGCCTTAGTGGATTCAGAGGGGCTGTTCAAATTCCACTACCTGTTGGTTCAGTGCTAGTCCTTAAAGGAAATGGCGTAGACAACGCAAAGCACTATATTCCAGTAGTACGACACCGTAGGGCGTCTGTGACCTTCCGATGGATGGATGACAGTAAAATACCATTGAGATTTTAGTAAGTTCAAGAATTGGAGGAGCTGCTATGATATGAGCTATGAGAGGGTTGTACCTCTAAGTACATGCAAAGTAAAATCTGTTCTGGAGCATGGCTTAGAAGGTCCGCTCGGTCAGGAGCTCGTCACAACAAAAACAGATGGTCAAAGGATTTTTTTTCGTTTTACTACATTACAGCAAATATGATATATATTAGAGATTCTCAGCCTATGATATGTACTTGGCGTGAGATATTATGGATGTACTTTGATGTTGTTAGCATATTGTACTTTTTGAGGCATTAGCCTACAGTTGATCTTTAACATTTATCAGAGCAGATTAATGAAGTTTCTTTCAGAAATTTGTCTGTTTGTTTAATTTCCCCAATTGTGCGATGGATAAAATCCACGAACCCAATGTTGGTTCAAAATTACAATGAACAAAAAATGAAACAACAAAATTTGCAATAATAAAAATAATAATAAATAAAAAATGAAATAACCAACAAACAAACAACAATAAGCTAGTTTGTGGGTTGTTTCTCTATTGAAAATCAACTAACTAAAATTAATATTTTGAAAATTAAACATGATAAAAACAACAAGAAAAAAAAATAAATAAGTTGAGTTGATTCTCTCGATTTTGAGGTCTCTTACTCTTTTCTCGCGCAACACAACTATCTTTTTCTGCACTAATTATCTAAACATCCCCGTGAAGTTTCACGTTCTATAGAAAACCTCACAAAATTTCACAAATCTTCTTCAACAATGTCAAACTTTACACACGACACATATCTTTGGATTCAACATCACCAATTCTCATTTTTTAATCAATCCTTAACTTCTGATTCACTCCTTTGAGCTCGGTCCTGACCTTTCAATTCACCTTTGAGATTGATCATTAACTTTCAATTCTCATCTTTGAATCAGTCCTTAACTTTTGATTCGCTCTTTTTGAAGTCGGTCCTTAACTTCTAACCCTCTCTTGAGATTGATCCTTAACTTTCAATTCTCATTTTAGAGTCTGTCCTTAACTTCTGATTCACTCCTTTGAGGTTGGTCCTTACCTTCTGACTCTCTTTTGAGATTGATCATTAACTTCCAATTCTCATTTTTGAAACAGTCCTTAACTTCTGATTCACTCCTTTTGAGGTTGGTCCTTACCTTCAGACCCTCTATTTGAGATTGATCATTAACTTTCAATTCTCATATTTGAATCAGTCCTTAACTTCTGTTCACTCCTATTAGACAAGTCCTTACCTTCTGACACTCTCTTTTGAGATTTATCATTAACTTTCAATTCTCATTTTTGAATCAGTCCTTAACTTCTGATTCATTCTTTTGAGGTCGGTCCTTACCTTCCTACTCTCTTTTGAGATTGATAATTATCTTTCAATTCTCATTTTTGAATCAATCATTAACTTTTGATTCACTCTTTTGTGGTCGGTCCTTACCTTCTGACTGTCTTTTGAGATTGATCGTTAACTTTCAATTCTCATTTTTAAATCAGTCCTTAACTTCTGATTCGCTGTTTTGAGGTCGGTCCTTACCTTCTGACTCTCTTCTAAGATTGATCATTAACTTCCAATTCTCATTTTTGAAATTCAATTCACATTTTCAAATCAGTCCCTAAATTCTGATTCCTTTTTTTGAGATCGGTCCTTACCTTCTGACACTCTCTTTTGAGAATGATCATTAACTATCAATTCTCATTTTTCAGTCAGTCCTTGACTTCTAATTCACTGCCTTGAGGTTGGTCCTTACCTTCCGACTCTCTCTTTTGAGATTAATTAGCAACTTTCAATTCTCATTTCAGAATTAGTCCTTAACTTCTAATTTTCTCTTTTCGAGGTCGGTCCTTAACTTCTGACCCTCTCTTGAGATTGATTCTTAACTTCCAATTCTCATTTTATAAATAGTGCTTAACTTTTGATTCCTCTCTTCTTTTTGGGTCGGTCCCTAACTTCTGACCCTCTTTTAAAATTAATGCCTAATCTTCAATTCCCACTTCATGGTCAGTGCTTACATATTGATTCTCATCTTCTATGGACCCTTGAAATCTGACAACTCAAAACCATCTCTCCAATCTCTGATGAGAGTTCTTACCTCTTGACTTCGATCAAATACTCATTTGCTAATTCCCCAGTGGAAACAAATGACATACACAATTCTACACTTATTTGGTGTCTGTTGACTTAGGAGTTTGTATTGGTTTTGTTCATCTCGTCTGTCAATGTCAATACGCGCGGTGTGCTTGCCCAACACACCCCACTTATTGGGGTTCCATTTGTTGACCTCACTTTTGGTTGAGGTCTAGGACTATTCCTAGAAAACTAGAAAAGGAAACCTCGCCATTAGAAATTCTAAACTCCTCTTTACTCAACTTAAAGCTCTAGCTATTGGTCCTAACCTTTAGAACTTAGTAGGTGGGGTCATTATGAGGGAGCTCAAGGAGAGTTCTCATAGGAATGTTTGACCTTAGGGTTGACCCTTGGCAACCTCGGCGTTGGTCTAAAGCTAAGGCACTCACTACAATCACCTCACTTTCAATCACTTACAAATACAAACCCAAAACTTCTTGACTGTAATTCTTTAATCCTTGGGGAGACTCATGTAGATGGTCCCCTAAACCCACTGGCCCTAGGCTAAGGTTTAGCTAAGACCACTACATAGAGGACCTAAATGGGTTTTCCATTGCTCCATGACTTATTCATGGTGGTTAGCTCCCCAATTTTACGAAAGATACCCAACTTGCCTTTTGCCTCTAAACTCCCCCAAATTACCTAAATACCCTTGAAACCCTAAATTTGGCCAAAATTCCCAAATTTACCTAAAATATCCAAATTTCTTTAAAAATCATTTCAAACCTTTTGAAAATACCCAAACTACCCAAAATCACCAAAAATTGCCAAATTACCAAAATGCCCCTCCTTTGCCTAAAATTTCAAAAAATCCCAACAATTCCCAGAACCTTCCAAATATTCCTAATTTCTTTTTTCATAACTACCACATGACCCAATTTGTCCAATTTGACCATCTTTGTCCAAAACCCCTAAATTACCCTTAAAAGGGCTCATCTCCCCAAATCTGCATCAAATGTCCATGAAATTGGTCCCAATTTCCCATAATTTCAATCCTAAACTTAAATTCACCTTCAATGTGACCAATTTAAACCAAATCCAAGCTCAATTGGCCTATGTTTTGAGCCCAATTTTGATTTAGATCAAAGCCCCAATTTTGGCCACATGACCTAATCTCACCCAATTAAACCCATAACTCACTAAATTTGCCATAATTTATGTTGAAAACTCTTCATCAACTTCAGTTTCTCTTTAGATTCATATTTCAACTTCTTTTTCACTTCATAATTGAATAGCTTAAATTTGCTCTTTATTTTCATCTTTTCGATTAGCTTCCACAGTACTTAGAAGAGTTCTAGAAGGTTTATTACTAAGTGCAGTAGCAATATGTCCTAATTGATTTTAAATATTTATAATTGCAGCCCCTTGATTCCCATATTCATCATTACTTCTTCCATCGTCAACTTCTTTTCCTTAACTTGTCGGTTAGGGTTGGAGTTAAATCCTGGAGGATAATAAGGTTAAGAATTAGGATTTACTTGATTGTTCAGATTTCTGAACGGATTCACCGAGTTATTATAATTATTCCAACTAAAATTAGGGTGATTTTTCCATCCAGGGTTAAAATAATTAACTAAGGTTAAAATAGTTAGAATATGGATTATTATTTTGATTATTTATAGTGTTTGAAGTTATATAAGATGATTGAGTATCAATAAACTGTCTTAGCGAATTCTCCTCTAATACTGGGGGTACTTGAGAATAATTCATTCTCATTTCATCAATCATTTTAGAAATAGTAGCAATTTGAGATGCCAAAATAGACATTACATCAGAACCATGAATACTAGCTACTGTCTTAGGATTTACCCTTTCAGAGGGCCATTAAAAATTATTAGTAGTCATTTCATCACTTAAAGAATATGCTTCATCAAAAGGTTTTGACATTAATGAACAACCCGCAACATCATCTACAATAGATCTCAGTGATCCTACTAATCTATTTTAAAATGTTTGAATTATTAACCAATATGGTAAAGCATGATGTGGACACTTCCTAAGAAGATCATTAAATCTTTCACAAACTTCATATATCGATTCCCCTTCAAACTTATAAAAAAGATGTAATATCATTTCTAAGTTTAACAGTTTTAGAGGGTGAAAAATATTTAGCCAAGAATCTTCGTGATTGTTCTCCCCAAGTTCTAATAGATCCAGGTACTAACGAATTTAACCAAGCCTTGGCTTAGTGAAAAAAGAAAATTTCTAAGCCTAACAACATCATTTGACACTCCGTTATATTTAAATGTAGCATAAATTTAAAGAAAACTAACCAGATGTAAGTTAGCATCTTCAGTAGGTGATCCTCCAATCTGATTATTTTGTACAATTTTGATAATAGCAGGTTTAAGCTCAAATGAATTAGTAGCAACTTCAAGATTTTGAATAATCAAGTGAAGTTCATCTGCTGTCGGATTAGCATAAGCTTTTAAAGGTCTTTATCGATTTTCATTTATTGGATTATCTAAGTTATTCGCCATTTCTTTTAAATTTTGAATTTCTCTTTGTCGTTTTTGAATTTTTCTATTAGTACGTTCTAATTTTGAATCGTAAGCCACTAAAACTTCAGATCCAACATTTCACATAAACAAATAAAGCAAGCAAAGTAAAACACTCAGATAAAAATATTTCTTTTTAGATTTTTTATTTTAATTTTTTTTAATAATAATAATTTTTTTATGGTATATATATTATCTCTAAATTTCCTAATTTATCAAACTATTTAATTCAACTATATTTTTTATTTTTTACTTTTTTAATAATAATAATTTTCTTATGGTATATATATTTTATCTCTAAATTTTTAAATCTACCAAAACTATTTAATTCAACTATTACCTTCCTTGGCAAGGGCGCCAAAAACTTGCTCCGACTTTTTTGTTACGATAGATTATGTAAAATTTAATTAAATATAATCAACTAATATTCAAATTTTTTGCAACTATAAGTATCGTTATCAAGTAATAATAGATTTTCTATTTAAGCCCCAAATATCCATCCTACTGGGAAGGTTTAAATTGGAAATGACTAATTTGCTAGAAAATTCACATAAAGTCAATTGAAATCACTGTCTCTAATTTCAATTGTTGAGATGAAATCAAAAATAAATTTCTAAACTATTATCAAATCAAATATGTAAAATTTAAAACAGTAAATACTAATCTATTAATTATGTTTATGTAAGAGAGATTCTTATCTGAAAAAGCATCCTTCCCACCACAATGAGGCTGTGGTAAAATGACATGAGGTAAATGTTCATAATATGTATTGTGTCAAATAGGAGTAGTATTAATTCTCTACCAAGATACAGTGCATAGAAAATCATTAGCTAATCTCAGCGTTTAGTCCTTAAATCCATGGCTAGGCTAGGAGGGCACCGACTCCCACTCCAGAGCTCCCACTTCCCTTCACCTGATGGCTAGCTCTCGCTTCAATTTTTAAACATTAAGACTGAATTGAAGATTCTAGTCTATTACCCTAAAGGTTCTCTAATTCTGCACCCAACAAAGAATATTTCCCTTTTTATTTGGACTTAATTCCATAAACGATGTTCTCCTTCATGGAATCAAATGTGATCCTTAATCTGTTGTAGAACTCATACTTCATTTCTCATTTCCCAGATCAACTCATACTTCATTTCCCAGATCATATGTTTCACAACACATTTAATAATTCAATTGGCCAAATCGAAAAGTAAACTTAGTTTGGAGTTAAAAAATCACAATTTATCTTACAATTTAATTTTGGCACATTCATATTATCTCTTCATTTCACTATATCTCAGAGTAGGGAGAAAGATAGAGGGAATTACTCAGATTTTATAAGAAAGAAATAACAAACCACAAATTTCATCTATAAAAGAAAGTTTATACAACACTGATAAATAAAAAATACTTATCTGAATATTCTTTCTCAGAGCAAATCCTTTGTAGTCTTTCCTTAGAATTGCAGAAAGAAGATATCTCTCACTTTTCTCCTTTGCCAACACTCTTATAGAAAGTTTCACAATAAATATCACCACAAAAACTTTGAAATATGAAAACAAAATCATTAATCGACTCCAATATGGAAGAGGAATGGAATTATGTGGTGTGAAAAATGAAAGTAGATGAGTGAAAAATGTAGAAGAGCATTTTTTTTATGAAATTCAGTCCCAAAAAGAGCCCAAGGTTTATTCTCCAAGAGGTACCTCCAAAAACTCTTCAAAAAGTCATCCAAATACATCTAACCTTCTAGAAATGGGGTCTGCACCGCATTTGGCGCCATCGATGTTGTTCTAGCTTCATCGGTGCTGAGTAAAAAGTCACCGCGTTAATTTGTTCTACGCTGTCGGCGCTGCCGGCGCGGAACATTGTTTCAAAAACGTCATTTGGACTCCAAATTTCATTCTTTTGCTTTCGTTTGCTTTAAGCTCTAAAAATCATCAACATGCAAGAAAAGATTAAAAGAAGTTCCATTGAAGTGCAATATTATCAAAAATAGGTATAAAATATGGAGCTAAAAATGCAAATATTTTAGGTATATCATACAACATGACCCAATGAAGGGGCCAGCTGTTTACCATCCATGTTAGCTACGCCAACTAGGGTCCTAGTCGCTGCTCATAACAAAAGATTGCCAAATGCTACGCTATGAAGAACATAGCGCAGAAATACTAGCCGCCGAAAGCAGAGGGCTTTCTTACAAGAGGAAGAAAGGTGCAAAAAAGAGGCAGAAAAATTACTCACCCCTATTCCAGAGAGGAACATTTATGTTCCAGGCATGAGAGAAACTTCTTCAAGCTTACCTGCCACAGATGATGAATTGAGGTTTGTTACAGAGCTAGAAATACCACTAGCTTCAGATGTCATGAGCACGGGTTGCCCTACTTACAATGTTAAAATACTTGCACGATTGTTGGATACGGGGTCATTCGCGGAATGCTCAGACTACAATGTCATGCACCTACAGCACTATCGTACCTTAGAGGAGTATGCCTCTACAGATGACGGATCCCAGACTGCAAATTACCTGATAGAGGTAGAGCCATATGTCACAATGAATTCAGAGCCATATGTTCCGAGGGGTACAGGACTATACTTCCCATCAGATGTAGGATAATACATTCTGTTAGAGCCAGAGTTAGCACCAGCTTGGGTTCTCGCCACTGTTAAAATAAGGGAACTTCCTCGACAGCCACCAATCATAAGCATGACAGAATATTACAGAATATGCAAAGTGAACAAAAGAAATTTTGAATTCTACGAAGAAGTACAAGGAAGATTCATCAACATATTAGAAGGTTTGGAATAATACACTATGGTCTTCTCAGAATATGATGAACAAAGCATTCTTAGCTGCATTTTTGACCTAAGGGACAGGGGTTAAGCAGGTCTGCTCATGCAAAGGACCTATTTTTAGCCGAGGAAATGGATGCGAGGAAAAGGGAGAATTACTATCCAGTGTGGCTCCTACTATAACTTTACAAATGACAGACAAGGGAATTTTCCTAGGATTCTCAGACATGAACAGGTGGATCCACTACAGCCAATGTTAAAGTGGATGATTAAAAGAATGGTCGGGTGGAGTATACTGCCCGCTAACTGCATTCCTAACGGTTGCATTATCAACATCTATGACTAGGGTGATTGCATTCCTCCACATATAGACCACCATGAATTCATGAGACCTTTCTGCACGGTCTCATTCTTGAGTAAAAGCAACATCTTATTTGGAAAGAATTTGACATCATTTGCCTTAGTGGATTCCGAGGGGCTATTGAAATTCCACTACCTGCTGGTTCAGAGCTAGTCCTTAAAGGGAATGGAGTATACAGCGCCAAGCACTATATTCCAGGAGTACGACACCGTAGGGTGTTTGTGACCTTCCGATGGATAGACGATAGTAAAATACCATAGCGATTTTAGTAAGTTCAAGAACTGGAGGAGTTGCTACCATATGAGCTATGAGAGGGTTGTACCTCTAAGTACATGCAAAGGGAACTCTGTCCTAGAGCATGGCTTGGAAGGTCCGCTCGATTATTCTTCACAACAAAAATAGATGGTCAAAGGATTCTTTTTTATTTTACTACATTACAGCAAATATGATATATTTCAGGGATACTCAGCCTATGATATGTACTTGGCGTGAGATACTTTGGATGTACTTTGATGCAGTTAGCATATTGTACTTTTTGAGGCATTAGCCTACAGTTGATCGGTAACATTTATTAAAGCAGATTAATGAAGTTTACTTCAGAAATTAGTTTGTTTGTTTAATTGCCCCATATGTGCGACGGATAAAATCCACGAACCCAATGTTGGTTCAAAATCACAATGAACAAAGAACGAAACAACAAAATTTGCAATAACAAAAATAATAATAAATAATAAATGAAATAACCAACAAACAAACAACAAAACAAATCTCTTTTTAAAATAAACCAACTAAAATTAATATTTTGAAAATTAAACATGATAAAAACAACAAGAAAAAAAAATAAATATGTTGAGTTGATTCTCTCGAATTTGAGGTCTCTTACTCTTTGCTCGCCAGCACAACTTTCTTTGTCTTCACTAATTTTTTCAATATCCCCTTGGAGTTTCACGTTCTACAGAAAACCTCACAAAATCTCACAAATTTTCTTCAACAATGTCAAACTTTGCACACGACACATATCTTTGTATTCAACTTCACCAATTCTCATTTTTTAATCAATCCTTAACTTCTGATTCACTCCTTTGAGCTCGGTCCTGACCTTCCGACTCACTTTTGAGATTGTTCATTAACTTTTAATTCCGATCTTTAAATCAGTCCTCAACTTTTGTTTCACACTTTTTGAGGTAAGTCCTTAACTTCCAACCCTCTCTTGTGATTGATCCTTAACTTTCAATTCTCATTTTAGAATCTGTCCTTAACTTCTGGTTCACTACTTTGAGGTTGGTCCTTACCTTCTGACTCTCTTTTAAGATTGATCATTAACTTCCAATTCTCATTTTTGAAACAGTCGTTAACTTGTGATTCACTCCTTTTGAGGTTGGTCCTTACCTTTGGACGCTCTATTTTGAGATTGATCATGAACTTTCAATTCTCATATTTGAATCAATCCTTAACTTTTGTTCACTCCTTTGAGAAAAGTCCTTACCTTCCGACACTCCCTTTTGAGATTGATCATTAACTTTCAATTCTCATTTTTGAATTAGTCCTTAAATTCTGATTCACTCCTTTGAGGTCGGTTCTTACCTTCTTACTCTCTTTTGAGATTGATAATTAACTTTCAATTCTCATTTTTGAATCAATTCTTAACTTTTAATTCACTCTTTTGAGGTCGGTCATTACCTTCCAACTCTCTTTTGAGATTGATCGTTAGCTTTCAATTCTCATTTTTGAATCAATCATTAACTACTGATTCACTTTTTTGAGGTCGGTCCTTACCTTCTGACTCTCTTCTAGGATTGATCATTAACTTCCAATTCTCATTTTTGAAATAATCCTTAACTTCTTATTCATTTTTTTTGAATTTGATCATTACCTTCTGACACTCTCTTTTAGGATTGATCATTAACTTTCAATTCTCATTTTTGAATCAGTCCTTAACTTTTGATTCACTCCTTTGAGGTTGGTCCTTACCTTCCGACAATCTCTTTGGAGATTGATCATTAAGTTCCAATTTTCATTTTTTGAATCACTCTTTAACTTCTGATTCACTCCTTTGAGATCGGTCCTTACCTTCCGACTCACTTTTGAGATTAATCATTAACTTTCTATTCTTATTTTTGAATTCCTTAACTTCTGATTCACTCATTTGAGGTCAGTCCTTACCTTCTGGCACTCCCTTTTGAGATTGATCATTAGCTTTCAATTCTCATTTTTGAATTAGTCCTTAACTTCTGATTCACTTTTTTGAGGTCGATCCTTACCTTCTGACACTCTCTTTAGAGATTAAATATCAACTTTCAATTCTCAATTCAGAATCAGTCCTTAACTTCTAATTTTCTCTTTTCAAGGTCGGTCCTTAACTTCTGACCCTCTCTTGAGATTGATTCTTAACTTTCAATTCTCATTTTATAAATAGTGCTTAACTTTTGATTCCTATCTTGTTTTGAGGTCGGTCCGTAACTTCTGACCCTCTTTTGAAATTAATGCCTAAACTTTAATTCCCACTTCAGGGTCAGTACTTACATACTCATTTGCATCTTCTATGGACACTTGAAATCTGATAACACAAAACCATCTCTCCAATCCCTGGCAAGAGTTCATACCTCTTAACTTCGTTCAAATACTCATCTGCTAATTCCCCAGTAGAAACAAATAACACACAAAATTCTACACTTTTTTGGTGTCTGTTGACTTAGGAGTTTGTATTGGTTTTGTTGATCTTGACTGTCAATGTCAATACGCGCGGTGTGCTTGCCCAGCACACCCCACTTATTGGGGGTCCATTTGTTGATCACACTTTTGGTTGAGGTCTGGTTCTTCCTCTTCTGTTTCTTAGGGTCTAGCCATAGGACTTTCCTATTGACTATTCTTATAAAACTAGAAAAGGAAGCCTCACATTAGAAATTCTGAACTCCTTTTTACTCAACTTGAAGCTCTAGTTATTGGTCTTAATCATTAGCACTAAGTAGGTGGGGTCATTATGAGGGTGCTCAAGGAGAGTTCACATGGGAATGTTTGACCTTAGGGTTGACCCTTGGCATTAGTCTAGAGCTAAGGCACTCACTACAATCACCTCACTTTCAATCACCTACAAATACAAACCCAAAACTTCTTGACTTTAATTCTTTAATCCTTTGGGAGACTCATGTAGATGCTCCCCTAGACCCACTGGCCCTAGGCTAGGGTTTAGCTAAGACTAGCACATAAAGGACCCAAATGGGCTTTCCATTGGTCCATGACTTATTCATGGTGGTTAGCTCCACAATTTTACGAAAGATACCCAACTTGCCTTTTCCCTCTAAACTCCCCCAAATTACCTAAACACTCTTGAAACCCTAAATTTGGCCAAAATTCCCAAATTTACCAAAAATATCCAAATTTATTCAAAAATCATTTCAAACCTTTTGAAAATACCCAAATTACCCAAAATCACAAAAAATTGCCAAATTACCAAAATGCCCCTCCTTCGCCTAAAATTTCAAAAAAATCCCAACAATTCCCATAACCTTCCAAATACTCCCAATTTAATTTTTCTTAACTACCACATGACCCAATTTGTCCAATTTGTCCAATTTGACCAACTTTGTCCAAAATCCCTAAATTACCCTTAAAAGGCCTCATCTCCCCAAATCTGCCTCAAATGTCCATAAAATTTGTCCCAATTTCCCATAATTTCAGTCCTAAACTAAAATTCACCTTCAATGTGACCAATTTAAACCAAATCCAAGCTCAATTGGCTCATGCTTTGAACCCAATTTTGATTAAGGTCAAAGCCCCAATTTTCACCACATGACTTAATCTCACCCAATTAAACCCATAGCCCACTAAATTTTCCACAATTTATGTTGAAAACTTTTCATAAAACTAATAAAAATCAAACTTGACCTCCAATTTGCCTTAGTGAACCTCAATTTCATTTAATTTCAACCTAAGTCAAAAGCCCCAAGTTTTGCCCCAAATTGGATATGCCTCCAAATTTGACCAAATTGATTGTCTTAACCCCATAAATTGGCACCCAATTCATGTTGAAAACTCTTCATTAAATTCCTATTGACCATTATCAATAATCAATTGGGACTTATCCCAAGTCTAGCCTAATCTAAACTGAAGTCTAGCCCAACATGCCGAAAGTCACCAAAATTCCAAAATCTTTCAAATTGACCCTCCAATTGAACTCAAAATTCTTTTAATCCTTCACCAAAAATGTTTATTACAATCATCTACATCGGAAAGCTGATGGCTCCTTGGAGGTGTTCTTGGAGCTCGAGGCAGAGGGGAGGGGGGCTCGATGGTTTCTTTAAGGTATTCTTGGAGCTCGTAAGTTATTACCCTTCTAATCATTTTGTTTCTTCTCTACTTTAATCTCTCATTGGAGTTGTTGTCTCTCTGTTGGATTGCTATATTCTTATTTAGGGCATGGCTTCTGTTAATTAAGATAAAGGGATTTCTTATAGGGTGCGGTTTGTGGTAACGATTCTGTCTTTGATACTGTTTAGTTTCCTAACTCTTTTAAGGATAGGCTTCAAGAGAATAATCCTAATGATCTCTTCAAGAAAGCTTTCAAAAAGAATGGAAAACTAGCTATCATCTTTCAAGTGAGGGAAACAAATATTCTTAGTGAATCTTTGAAATTTACCTTAGTTGGTAAGTTTTCTTTGAATCATCCTAAGATGTATATTATTCGTAAATTCTTTGTTGAGCTCAAACTAGTGGGCAAATGAAATGCTGGTTTAATAGATGAGCACAATATTATGATCAAATTATCGAAAAAAGTTGGTTATACTTCTTCATTTGCTAGAAATTTCTTTCCATCGACAAATGCTACATGAAAATTCTCAAATGGATGCCTAATTTTAACCCCTCCAAGGATTCCCCTATTATTCCTATTTAGATTCATTTACCAGGAAAGAAATTGCATTTGTTCCATCCTCAAGTATTTTTCTCGATTGGCTCAATTTTTGGGCATCCATTAAAAATGGATAATGCCACTCTCTATTGCACACGACCTTCCATGGCTCTGATACTAGTATAACGTGATGTTACTGCTTCTTTTTCTGATTGAATTTGAATAGATGATGACAACTCAGGTTATTGGCGATCAGTGGAGATGGGATTTGTTTCACCATACTGTACCAAATGCAAAATATTCAGACATCTACACTCTTCTTGTTATGTTGAGCATCCTGAATTAAAGCCTTACACAAGCAAAGAGGGGACAAGGAAGAAAGATAACAATATAAATGTCGGTCTCAATCAAGCATTATAAATAAAAGCATCTCTATCAACTATTCATCCTGAAGACCTTCATCAAGCTTCTATACAAGATTTGGAGATGAAAGAATTGACTCCTGATATTCCTAATAAAGCTTTTCTTGATGAGTTGCCGTTGGTTATTTTTCAACCACCTAGAGGTCAACCAAGGGAGAATCTTGTTATCTCTAATAAAGCTTTTCTTGATGAGATGTCATTGGTTATTGCTCAAGCATCTTGCAGTCAACCAAGGGAGAATCTTGCTATCTTTAATGGAGAGGTAACGACTGATTAGAAAATTGTTAAAATTATTATTGATAATTCAAGCTCTATTATTGGGATTCTTGATATACCAAAAGATATGAAACTTATCCAAGTACCAATAATTTATGATTATGAAAATGATACCTTGATGTTAAACAAGACATAATTGAGGAAGATTGGATAACCCAAAGATCTTTAAGGAAAAGGAAGCTTAAAGGAACTCTTAGTTCTAAGCGGACAGGTTAAGAGGATGAAGTATTTTTTTTCTGCCTCTAGATGTACTAGAGGATATAATCATACTAATGATGATTAATACTCTTGTCTGGAATATTAGAGGTATAGCTAAGCCTAATGCCTCCCTTAGATTTAAATGATTAATAGGGATTTGCAACTTACAATTCTTTGGTATTTTAGAACCTATGGTGGATAAGAAAAATAATGAGAAATTCATGAAGAAGATTGATTCTTTCCATTCTTTAGCTAATCTTAATAATAAGATTTGGTTCTTCTGGCAAGATTTTCTTAAGATTGATATTCTCATCAATCATGAAAAATTATTGCACATTAGAGTTTAGCTAGAGAATGACTCTTTTCTTTTTTCAATTATCTATGTTGGATGTTCTAAACAATCTCATTTGGAACTTTGGCAATTGCTAGCTGATCTTAATATTAATGCTGAGCCTTAGCTTCCGAGAGGGGAATTCAATATGATTTCCTCAGTCCTGGTGAAGAATGTGGGAGTTGCTCCTAATACTCATCTCATTTCTTGTTTTAATAATGCCATTATGGATATGGGTCTCTTTGATTTAGGTTTCAAGGGTCCTCCCTTTACCTTCATAGAGGTCACACTTTTGAAAGATTGGATAGATTTCTTGCAAATGCTTCTTGGGCCATCAAATTTTCTTTCTATGATATTACTCATATGGCTATTATGGCATTTGATCATGCTCCTATCATTCTTAAGACTAGGGATTCTCACTATAAAAGCTCTTATCAGTTTCATTTTTATAATATGTGGCTTCAACATTCCAATTTTCAAAGTTTCCCTAAGGACTGTTGGAAGTCCCCTGTTACTCGTAATTCTGGCTTCATTTTGTGGCAACTTCAGAAGAAATTTGTTAAATCTCTTCATAAATGAAACTGGGAGGCCTTGGGTAACACTCATGTCAAGATTAAGGAATTGGAAACTCAAGTAAAAGAGCTTGAAATAAAGTATGTGACAACGACTTTATATATGCTTAAAAATATAAGTATTTAATACTGCTGCTAAAAAATTTGAATCCTCAGCAACTGCACCAAAAACTTAATAACAGTTACAGATTTGATAAAGATGTATGTATAAAATATTCAATAATGTTAAAGTCACACTTATCAATGTAAGTATACATATCACTCAAGTAATATAGGGCTCTAATGGAGTCCTAGATATTGATCCCACTGGGAGTAATACTAGAACTACGAACTAAGATTTTAGAAAAGTAATACTTAATCGCAACAATAAAATTCAAATTGTTTATCTGTCACTAATAGGCAATTGAAATAAATATGTAATTTTAATAACTCTTAAATAACTAA
>NW_018234842.1:55400-61775 GCF_001263595.1 Phalaenopsis equestris
TGTAAAACTCAACATATTTTAACAAATCAATTGGCCAAATTAAAAGTAAATTAAGATCAAGGTGAAAATATCATCAAAACTTTCTTAACATTTTCATGGCTCAACCAATTCAAAACACCATTTCATAAATCTAAAGACAAGGAGAAAGATAAAGAAAACTACTCAGATCTCATGGGGAAAACATAACAAAACTCGGAATTCATATATAAAAGCAAAGTCATACAAAATACAACAAGTAAATAAAACTTATCTCTAATTTCTCCCCAAGCAAAGTCTTTGAAGTTCCTCTTAATCTCTTACTTTCCTTACATCACACAGAATTCCTCTTTGAATCGGCAAGGAGGAAGAAATCTCTCACTATCCCTCCACTATTACAATCTCTCGAAGAATTCCTCGTCTTACAATTTCTCAAAGAATTCCTCAGAAATAGGCTCTCTACTAAACTCTCTATACTCTAATGGAACCTCTCTAGCCTTCAGGACCTCTAGAGCCTCCCGGAGCCTCTAGATTTTTTGCCAAAATCTTCTTTTAAAGTTGTGGATGAGTTTTCCTAAGAGTTTCTTAAGCACCCCTTCAAAATTCATCCTCATCCAATGCATTGTTGGACATAACCGCTGATCTCGCCGTCAGCGGCCTCGAGGGCTGTGAATTTAATCTGGAGTCTCGGGAAAAGTTCGTCGTCGGCACCGTTGGGCTCGTCGTCAGCCCCCTAGTTCAAATCTTCACATTTTGGTCCTTTTCGCTCCAAATTTGCTCTTTTTTTCTTCTTTTTACTCCAATGACTCTAATTCATCATTCCTACAATAAAACATTAAAAATACACAATAAAACATTAAAAATAAAAATACCTTTCTTTAAAGTGCAATAGCATCAAAAATAGTGTAAAATAGGCATGAAAATCTCAACATTTTTTCCTTTGGTTAGTATGCTAATCAAAGAGTTGACTGGGATACATTATTTCACTATCATCAAGAATTGAATAAAGATATTGATTTGGATGAATGCTTACTTGCTCAAAAGGCAGGTAGAACCAATTTCTTGGAAGGGGATAGGAATTCCTCTTATTTTCATGATTGCATTAAGAATAAACGTAGATGGAATCACATTTTGTTCTATTTGTAGCAGTGATGGTCGTACTCTTTATGATCGACTTGACATTGTTAGCAATGGTATTTCTTATTTTTCTAATATTTTCTATTCTGATGACTCTTCTTTACATCCTATTGATACTACTTTATATGTTGCAGTTCTTGAGGATTTTGGGATGAGCCTTACTAATGTCTCTAGTACTATGGAAATAAAAAATACCTTGGATAGTCTGGAAGATGGGAAGGATACGGGACCAAATGGTTTTACAGCTGAATTGTATAAAAGCAATTGGGACCTTATTCATTTTGAGCTTACTAATACTATTCAAGACTTTTTTAGAGGAATAGACCTTTTTCAATATTTTAAGTCTTCTACTATTGTGGTTATACCTAAAGTCCCTAATGCTTCTTCTTGGGATAAATTTAGACCAATCAGTCTTAATTCGATTGTGTCTAAATTAATTTCTAAGATAATTACTACTAAGCTACATACTTTTCTTCAGAATGTTATTTTTAATAACCAATCAGCCTTTGTGAAAGGAAGGAACATTACTGATAATGCTATGACTGCTCAGGAGCTGTTGCTGAATTTTTATAAGCATTGTCGAGGGGGAAATGTGATCATTAAACTTGATATTCAGAAAGCCTTTGATACAATCCACTGGGAATTTCTATTGGATGTTTTAAACGTCATTTCCTTCCCTGCTCACTTCATAAACTTTATTCATTGTATTTTAAAGAAAAGTTTTTATTCTTTTTTGATTAATGGGCAGAGTTGTGGTTTTTGTCAAGCCACCAAAGGGATCAAACAAGGAGATCCTCTATTCCCTTATCTTTTTATTATTGCTTTTGATTATATCTTAAGGAGCCTTAATCATTTATATGCTACTTACCCTTCTCTCAACTATATACATAATGGAAGAATCAATATTTCTCACCTTTATTTTCAGAATGATTTGATTGCCTTTACTAATGCTAAATAGAATTCTATTAGAAGAGTTACGAATATGCTTTATAAATTTCAACTAGTTTCTGGGATATTTTTCAATAATGATAAAAGTTCTATCATTTGTTCCAAAAATGTGACGGCTTACATGAAGAATTGGACTGTGGACTTAACTAATTGGAAAAAAGCTGCTCTTCCCCTTTCTTATTTGGGCTTTATATTAGATAAACAACAAAAAAAGATTGCTTCTTGTATGCCTGTAGTTGAAAAGATTAAAAAGAGAATTATGATTTGGGAGAGTAAATTTCTTTCTTATGGTGGTAGAATTATTGTTCTGAAGAGTATTCTTTGTTCTCTGCCTCTGTAATCCTTTCAAGTTATGCTTATACCCAAAGGAATTATTATCAAACTTGAACTTATGTTTAATAAATTTCTTTGGGATGGTACGAGCAAAACTGGTATTCATTGGAGGAGTTGGCATAAACTTTGTAAACCTTGTGAGAAAGGTGGTCTTGGTTTTAGAAGTCTTCAAGTCTCTATTAAGATTAATTATACAAAGTTCTGGCATCATTTTTGTTTGAATAATTCCTTATGGGCTTCTTTAATGCATGATAAATATGACAATGGAAAACATTCCTTAATTATGTCTTCTAGAAAGTTTGATTCCTATGTTTTGAAGGAGATGCTAAAGGTTCCTAATATTACTAAAAGCTTCTTTTGTTAGGATGTCAGTTTTGGACTTTGCTCTTTTGGTTTGATGGCTGGTTGGGGAATGGTCCTCTTGCTGATCATTATGGTGGATCGAGTGCAATTAATATCCAAGTTAACTTTTTTTGGGATCAGGACAGTTGGAGGGTGGATAAGCTTTTGCAAGTTGTTAATGATTTTGATGCTGATTTTATTTCTTCTATTCCTATCCAAAGAGATAGGAATGATAATTTCACTATTAAAAGAAATATGATGGATTCTATTTCGAAATGTTTTGCTTATTCTCTTCATGTTCAATCTGGTTTTGACATGAGTTGGATTTGAACTAAATGGCTTAAACCATCCATTTCTTCAGTTAGCGTGCACTTAACAATCTAATTCCTACTAATGATATTTTAAAGATGAAAGGATTATGTTTGTCTTCTCGTTGCATTCTTTGTAAAGCTCATGAAGAGAACTTGTTTCATCTATTTTTTGAGTGCAGCTTTAGTAAGGCTGTTTGGGATTTAATTTCTACGCAGTTCACTAATCTGCATTCACTGCATCCTATTCTTACCATTAATGATCTGTTTAATAGTTGGAAGCAAATGAGAAAGGAATTCTTCAGCACTATTCCGTGTGTGGTTTTATGGTTTTTTATGGATTATGAGGAATAAAGCAATTTTCGAAGAAGAACAACTATATATTTACCTAGCTATGGGTAATATTTTCTCTTTTTTGTAAAAAAGCCTTTCCTTTCATAGCTTCAAAGGAAAGGGGTAGCATAAACTTTCTAAGAAATTTCAGTGCTTAAGAGTTCCCATTATGGATTTCAAGCAAGAACCTAGAATTAATTGGTGTAAATTGTTACCTCCTTTTTTTAAAATCAACATAGATGGTTATTGGAAAGCTAAAAAAGCTAGTATGGGAGGTGTTTGTTGTGACTTTACTGACTCCTTAATTTGTTGGTTTATTGGCTTGTCTTATCCTTGCTCGGCTTTAACTACTGAAGTTGATGATATTGTGTTTGGGCTTATGATGGAAAAGAACTTAGGTTGGACTAATATCTTTATTGAAACAGATTCCTTAACTCTTTGGCAATGTTGCAGGTTGATTAAATAGGTACATTGGTGTATTACTCTTCAGCTTAAAAGGATACAAGCTCTATTTACGAATATGAATGTGCTTTGGTCTCATGTTCGGAGAGAGAGAAATGCTCTGGCTCACTAGGCAACAAAATATGGCTTTCACAACTCAATTTTGAAGGTTTACTTTCGATTTCCTGAGGAATTGATTGCTTTTTATAATGGATTAGTCGGATCTCATTCATCAATTATCGATGCGTTGTTGGTGGTTCATTTATGTCAAAACCATTTCATGTTGCTTATGCTTTATTTGAAGAAATGACTACTAATAATTTTTAATGGCCTTCTGACAGAGTGAATCCTAAGAAAGTAGCCAATATTCATAAATCTGATGCATAAATTATGTTAGCAAATCAAGTTGTTGCAATTTCAACGAAGTTAGAAAAATTTGGAATAAAATTTTCTCAACCAATTTCCATGATTAAAGAGAATTCATTAGGCTAAATGGTAGATTATCAAGCATCATTAGAAACTTTAAATGTCATAAATAATAAGTAGAATAACCCATATTCAAATTCTTATAACCTATGTTGGAAAAACCATCCCAACTTTAACTGGAATACCAATTTGGGTGGTAATAATCAGCAATGGAGGAACACCCAAGTAAACCCATTGGCAATTTAGAAAAATCAAGGAAATAATAATTATAAATCTAGTTATCCTTCAGTTTTCAACAGTAATAAACAATTTAAGGAGAAGAATTTATCTATAGAAGAAGTGGTGTTACAAATGGGAAATCAATTACAAAGTCAATGAGCTACAATTAGAAAAATGAGAATCAACTTGGGAAAATAGTAAATTCATTAAGTAATAAATCCTAAGGAGCACTTTCTGGTAATACTAAATCAAATCCAAAAGACCAGAATAAAGAGCAAGTAAAAGCCATTCAAATTTGGAAGGTAGGGTTCAAAAAGAAATTGAAGTAGAGAGAGAAGAAACCGTAGAATCAAAAGAGGACACTCTAAAAGATTCTGAAAGACCTATTTTTCCATTAAAATTTGATTTGGAAAACCACCACCTCCATTTCTTCAGAGACATCGTCAACAGAAGTTGGATAAGCAATTTTCAAAATTTCTGCAAATATTTAAAAAGTTTACAATTAATATTCCATTTGCTGAAGCCATAGAACAAATGCCAAGCTATCTAAAGCTTATAAAGGATATTCTCAATAGGAAAAGGAGTTTGAGGATAATGAGACTGTTGCACTTAGTTAGTAGTACAGTGCTATAATTCAAAAAAAGCTTCCTAAAAAGCATAAAAATCTTGGTAGCTTTACAATTCCATGTGCAATAGGAGACAGATTTGATGGGAAAACTTTATGTGATTTTGGTGCAAACATTAACTATATGACAATATCAATATTCAAGAAATTAGGATAAGGAGAAATAACCCCCACTACTCTGCAGTCAGCAGATCGTTCGATAACATAGCCAAAAGGAGTTATAGAAGATGTCCTAGTGAAGGTGGATCAATTTATCGTTCCTGTTGATTTCATTATGCTAGACTTGGAGGTAGATAAAAAGATACTTATCATTTTGGGGAGACCTTTCCTAGCCACAGGAAGAGCAATGATAGATGTGCAGAAAGGGGAATTAACAATGATCGTCAATGACCAAACTGTTACTTTCAATATTTTAAGATCAATGAAATATCCTGCAAAAGGTAAAGATGATGAATGTTATAGGATGGATGTTATATGATATCTGGGTGAACGCCATTTCAAAATAAACTTATGAAGAAAAATATGAAGAAAAAGATTTGGAACATGAGCAAGAAGATGAATTAGGTCGATGTGAAGAACTTTTTAAGGAAGATTCAAACTAAGTTCGAGAAAGTTTTGAAATTTTGGACATAATAGATAAAGATAAATCATTTTTTCCATCAATTGAAAAACCTCTAGAACTTGAGTTGAAGTTTCTTCCTGAACATTTAAAATATGCCCTTTTAGGATATTCCTCTACTTTACCAGTTATAATTTCCTCAAAATTAACGATGGAAGAAGAATAAAGGTTGATGAAAATTTTGAAAAATTTTAAGAAAATCTTTAAATAGACAATTGCTGATATTAAAGAAATCAGTCCTTCAATTTGTATGCATAGTATTCATATGGAAGAGAACTGCAAACCCAGGGTTGATCCTCAAAGGAGACTAAATCCTGTTATGAAAGAAGTTGTTAAGAAAGAAATTTTAAAGTGGTTGGATGCTGGAATTATCTATTCTATTTCAGATAGTGCGTGGGTTATTCCAATCCACTGCGTTCCTAAGAAAGGAGGAGTAACTGTAACTATGAATGAACATAATGAATTAGTACCTACTAGATAAGTTATAGGGTGGTGATTATGCATTGATTATTTATGCATTGATTATAGATGATTATAGAAAATTAAATCTTGCCAATAGGAAAGATAATTTTTCATTACCCTTTCTAATCAAATGCTAGATAGACTAGTTGGGCATAAATACTTTTATTTTCTTGATGGATATATTGGTTATCACCAAATACAAATAT
>NW_018234842.1:61785-67372 GCF_001263595.1 Phalaenopsis equestris
GTACTTTTGCTTTTAGGAAAATGCCCTTTGGTTTATGTAATGCCCCTACTACATTTCAAAGATGTATGACGATAATTTTTTTGTGATTTAATTGAAAAATGAATTGAAGTATTCATGGATGATTTTTCAGTAATTGAAACTTCATTTGACTCATGTTTAGAGCATTTATCTAAAGTTCTTAAGGGCTGTGAAGTATTAAATTCAGTCCTTAATTCAGAAAATTATCAATTTACGGTAGCAGGTGGAATTGTATTGGGTTATCAAATATCAGAAAATGGTATAGAAGTAGATCCTGCTAAAATTCAAGTGATCACTAATTTACCTTATCCAACAAATGTAAGGGAAATTAGGAGTTTTTTAGGACATGTTGGATTCTACATACGATATATCAAAGACTTTAAAAGATTGCTAAGCCTTTATGCCATCTACTAGAGAAAGATGCAATTTTCAATTTTAATGAAGAATGCCTAAAAGCCTTTAATTTATTAAAGGAAAATTAATCATTGCACCAATAATAGTTTCACCACACGGAGGAAAACCTTTTGAATTAATGTGTTATGCTAGTGATTATGCTATAGGAGTTGTCTTAGGATAAAGATATGATAAATTTTTCAAACTAATTTACTCTGCTAGTAAAACTCTTAATGAAACTCAAATCAATTATACAATAATTGAAAAAAAGTTATTAGCAATAGTATATGCTTTTGATAAATTTAGATCATATTTAATTAGAACACATTGTGTAGTGCATACAGATCATTCTGCTATTAAATACTTACTGAAAAAGAAGGATGTTAAACATAGACTTATAAGATGGATTCATCTTTTACAAGAATTTAATTTTGAAATAGTAGATTGAAAGGGGACTGAAAATCAAATTGCTGATCATTTGTCCAGGCTTGAGTTAGAAAAACCACTCTATTTTGAAAAGAAATTAATGAACATTTTCCAGATGAAAAATTGTTCACTATTAATGAGTGGCATGTTCCGTGGTATGCCGATATTTTGAAATTTTTTTTAGCGATATTACACCTCATGGAATGACATACCAACAAAATAAAAAATTTATTTCTGAAGCTAAGACTTATTTTTTGGATGACAGATTTTCTTATAAATAAGGAAATGATCTAATAATTATTTGAAGATGTGTATCACTAGAAGAAACTTATGAAATTATCCAAAAATTTCATAATTTTGATTTTGGGGGACATTTTGTTGTCGATAAAACATAATACAAAATTTTACATTCTGGATTCTATTGGCCTACAAATTTTAGAGATGTTAATGCTTATATCAAAACTTGTGATAGATGTCAATGAGTAGGTAATATTTCTAAAAGAAATGAGATGCCTCTTAATTATATGCTATAAGTTGAACTATTTGATGTTTGGGGATTAGATTTCATGGGACCATTTATACCATCTTTCAGAAATTTATATACTCTGTTAGCAGTAGACTATGTATCGAAATGGATAGAAGCAGTTGCTTTACCTCAATTTGATGCTCAAAGTGTTGCAAAATTTTTGAAAACAAACATATTTTATAGATTTGAGATGCTGAGAGTTATCATTACTGATGTGGGAAGTCATTTATGAAATGTTATAATGGAGAAGTTTTTAAAGAAATATCATAAAAATCATAGGATTGTTACTGCTTATCATCCTCAGACAAGTGGTTTGGCTAAATTATTCAATCAGGAAATTAAAAGAATTATGGAAAAATCTGTGAATCTAACAAAAATAGATTGGTCAGTCAAACTTGACTGTGCTTTGTGGGCTTACAAGATTGCATATAGAACTCCTATAGAAATGTCCCCACACAGGCAAATATTTAGGAAAGCTTGTCACTTACCAATTGAACTTGAGCATAATGCATAATGGCCGATTAAGGAGTTCAATTATACTTTTGAAAGATGCTGGTGAGAAAAGATTATTGCAATTAAATGAACTTGAAAAGATAAGGAATGAATGTTATGAGAGTGTCAAGATTTATAAGGAAAAAATAAAGATGTGGCATGATCGAAGGATTCTTACTAAAAATTTTTAGCCAGAGCAACAAGTTTTGCTATATAATGTAAGGTTAAGATTATTTCCAAGCAAACTTAGTCCTGGTGGATGGACCCATTTGTTATGATAAAAGTTTATCCTTATGGAGCTGTGGATATTAAAGATCTTAAGTCTGAGAAAATATTTAAGGTTAATGGACATAGACTGAAACATTGATGATGGAATGATGTTTGGTCAACCAGAATAAGCACTGGTTACGTTGGGCTAACGACGTAAAACCAAGCGCTTTATGGGAGGTAGCCCATAATTATACGAGTTTTTTTATTTTTATTGTTGTTTTGTGTGTGATTAAGAAAATTGTGATAGTATTTTTGAAACTATTATGTGTTTGTAAAGATTTTAATACTTTATTTAATTTCTAAGGCATGTTAGAATGAGAATTTGGACGTTAAGTTGACTGGTGCAAAAATGTGCACTAACGCTTAAGTGCCAGATCCGGCGATTAAGTAAGACAGTTTAAACACATGTGCAAAATTAATATTCTAGAAGGTTTAACCACCAATTAGTTTGTAAAAACATGCTAAGATAGTATCTAAATGTGTTTATGAGTTATTTGAAGGATTTAGGTCTATAAATAGAAGGACCGATCACACACCACAAAGGCATTCCTAAAATTTTAAAAGAAAGATAAAGAAATTACCTGATAACATAGCTGGTCTACACCATCAGGAGAATACTTCTCCGTGCCATCACGATGTTTCCGGTAGGACACCCCGTCTCTTCATGGGAGATGGATTTGAAGAAGAAGGAAGAAATCATGAGGAAGAGGTTATTAGTGAAAGTGCACAAGAGATGTATAACTGTTTTTTAGCTGTTAGTATTAAAGGGATACCAGAAAAGATCAACAAAATTGAGAATACTATGACATTATTGGAGACCAAGGTACTTGAGTTGCATGCACATCTAGAGCATATTGGATGGCAATTGAAGATGCAATTTAGCCACATAGATTATATAGAGGAAGCAAATAAGGCGATGTACATAAATTAGAAGTGGATTGAAGAAGATAGTATTGGAGCTCGTCACCACCATCCATTTTATCAACTCTATATTCCTGGAGAGACTAATGAAAGATAAGAATTTGTTCTTTCGAATGAAGAATGGAACTAAGTTTAGTGTTAGAATTTGTGTGTTAGAAGTTGTTGCTTTCAAGTGGTTTAGTGTTTAAGTCTTGTTTTTAGTATTTATGACTTCTTATATGTGTTTAATTGTGAAATTGTTGTTATGTATTTGTATTTAGGAAAATTTTCTCATCCAAAACTATTTGGAGTGAGAATTAAGTGTTTAAAGGTATTTATACTCATTTGTAAATTAATATAAGTTTGTTTGTGTGAAAATTTGTGTCATTTTTAGTCTCGATTTGAAATAGTTATTATGGAGAATTTTGAGAGATAGGAGAGTTATAGAAATTTGAAAATAGTCATTTAAGTGCTATGAGGCCATTTAGGGGTGGTTTATTTAGGAAAATAGTGCATTTTAATTTAATTTAAAAATTTTGAAAATTGTGCACTAGCACCTAAGCTGCCATAACTCGCGCTTAAGCGCGAGCCAACCTGATAGGCAAGAGCTTAAGCACCATTTACTCGCGCTTAAGCTACGGTTCACGAAAATCGGTTTACAAACGGTTAAAAGTGAAATTTCATCCTGAATATCACCATTTTTAATGCCACTGTCACCTTCAACCACTTGAGTTCACAATTTTTGAGGGCTATGACACATCAAAAATGAAGATTTCTTGGTGGAATTAAGTGTAATTTGCTAGATTCAAGTTCCTTGAGGTACGAGCTTTAATTCTATGCAAAAATTTTGGATTTTTACAATGCATTTTGAACACATTTAGAGAAATTTGAAAATTCACTATTCATGATGAAAAATGAGAAAAGAATCTATGGAAATTGCATGGGAAGTGTAGTTTATACTTTAGAAGTTTAGTTTAGTAATTTAGACTTGATTTTTGAAGTTATTTTTGGAATTTATAAAATTTGTAGAATGGTAACGAGAATGAAGAGGAGCAAAGGAAAGAGCCCTTTCGATTCGAGCAAATTTGTTAGTTTGAAGGCTCAGGATCGGTACAAAGATGTGCTGCAAACACGGAAACCGATTCAGGAGCGGTGGTTTAAGAATCTAAGTGGAGACATAGAGGATTTGATCATTTGCCAACACTGGGAACAATTCTGCTGTTTCTCTACTGTGGCGGTTATTTTTGTTATTGGGGAGTTCTATGCAAACCTCCATGAGGCTGAAGATAATAGAGTCATGGTTCGAGGAAAGTTGGTACATTTTCACCCGAGCTAATCAATTTGTTTTATCATCTGCCACCTAATACGTTATGTTTTTCTGCAAATTAAAGTTCGACTGAAGCGGAGATAGACAAGATTATTTCTTACTTGACTGTTGGAAGAGGACTTTGGAAGATCACTAATGAGAGGAGAGTCAACTTCCCAAATTCAAAATTATGTGCACATTCAAAGGCCTGACACTATTTTATTTCTACTCGTCTGTTACCAACAAATAATCTCAGTAAAGTGACCACAGAGAGAGCGATGTTAAATTATTGTATCTAGGAATGAAAGCTCATCAACATAGGAACTTTGATTTATCAGACTATCATCAGTTCTACCATTGTCGTTACTACTGCAGGTCTGAGATTTTCTTCCTTGATCTTTTCCTTATGCGAGCAGACTGGAGTGTGATATGATAGTTGGGAGGAAGTACTGTTGCCTTTAAATCCATTTACTAGTGTTAATGTGAAGTCATATTCAGAGCATTCTATTTTTTGCCGAAGAATATTCTAGGAGTTATGGAATAGAGACGTCTGCTGCTTCTACCTCTGCTACTTTTACATCTAGACCATCTACCTCATGTGCTTCTACATCTAGAGGTGAGTCTAATGAGACCCAAGATCAATTATTGCAGAGGATGATGAATCATATTAATTTTACTGTTGATAAAGTTCAAAATTTAGAGCATTTTGCAGAGGATACAAATAGGTATAGTAGTCAAAAGAGTGACTATGAAGAGATTCCACTCATCTCTGGAAAACCTTCTTAGGGGTGACCCAGGAGTGCAATTTCCTCCATATCCTTAATATCCTAATTATGAGCCTAATATCCTAATTATCAGCCTGCAGAAAAGTGGTACAGCGGTGATTCAGAAGATGAGATTTTATTTTTGTAATATGTGTTAGACTATGTGCTTTGGACTTGAGATTTGTTATGTGTTGTTTATTTTTATGTTGTGGACTATGTGGTGTGGTACTGCTACATTTGCATCTTTGTGATGATATGTACTATGTATTGTGTTTTGGACTTTTATATTTTATTGTTATTGTGATGTTTGTGTTAGTTAGTAGTTTGTTCTTAAATTCTAGGGTAGTAACTGTTGTGAGTTTTGTGATTTAGTTATAGAAGTTTTTTGGCGCCTAAGCGCAAGATCTGGCACTTACGCACCGGTTAAACAAAGAAGACCGCGCCTAAGAATCAGAGGCCCCGCGCTTAAGCGCTAGTGGCAGGGTTTTGGTG
>NW_018234842.1:67585-71047 GCF_001263595.1 Phalaenopsis equestris
TTTTGCTTTTAATTAAGACTTGTTGTTGGTTTGACAATGATTTCTACTTTTAAACTAAAGTGTGCTTTTGTTTTCTCCATGGATTCTGAGTAGTTTTCTTTATTTTTCTTCTTAAAATGATAAGTAATTAAGTGTTGGATGGAATTTACAGAGAGTACTGATCTTTAATGTTGGAAGAAGTGATGATTTAAATCCATATACTTCATTTACTTCTTGAATTGGCCAATCCAGATGTTAAAATTTGTTGTAAGAACATGTAAGAACAATACTGGTATTATCTCAGTCAACAATTGGAAAGAATCACATGAGGTTGTATGAATGAGAATATAGTTCATATGATTGAGTGCAAATACATAGGAAAATATTCATTGAAGGGTGTAAAGTTCGAGGACTTTAAATTGACATGTTAAAACCCCCAACTTGGTTTATTGTTTTAGGTTCTGATACGAGATGTTAGCCCCCAGGTGGAGGGAATCGAGGGAACTCTAGAGTGAGAGCTAGTATATTCTTTGCCTAGCCGGTATTTTGAACTATTCAAACTTTAAATTAGCAAATGCTCTTGATAGCATCTCTAGTAAGAGTAAAAGTAAAGAATATTATTGTTGACACAACACAATATGCATACTTCCACAACAGAATTTTTATACTTATTACAGATTCATGATAATGAGAAAGATATTTTCATATTTAGTGAGAAAGATATTTTCATATTTAAAAGATATTTTCATATTTAGTGTTTCCCTTCTACAAAAACTCAAGTTATCATTTTAAGTTTGTTCTGTTTTTGTCAAAATATTAAAATTACAAAAAAATATTTAAACTTTCTTTACTGTGAAAATGTCTTTAGTTCAAATATATATTTTTTTTTAAATAGAATGTTTTCCAAAAAGTCCATATTGCATATCTTCACTGTGGGTTCGAAATTCAGCAAATATTTTTTTTTTTAAATAGAATGTTTTCCAAAAAGTGCATATTGCATATCTTCACTGTGGGTTCGAAATTCAGGTCTTAATCAAAAAGTCTTATATTACTTGATAATGATACGTAAACTTGTATAATATCCCAATCTATATAAAGTAAAAGCTAAATTTTTATTTTTCTTCAGGATCAAGTTTTTTATTTTTTTACAAAATAAAGAAGTATAAGTGAAAAATATAATCAGAATTATTGATATACCGTTGCATATGAGCAGTTTCAGGATCATGTACCAAGGACTCCCTAGAACTTGAAAATTCCAATTCTGATTAATTAAGCTTAGAAAAGTATCATGAGCTGGCTAGACATTAAAGAATCTGAATTTTTAAGTAGAAGACTTCTTTGTGAAGGTTGAAGTAAGCAAAATAAGTTATGATCAGATGCAACATGATTTAAAAGTTGGACTCTCAAAAAAGGATAATAATCCAAGAGCAGATGGTTTCCAAAGTAACAGTCTAATCATTGAGCCATGAAACGCCTTCTCCAAGTGAAATGGGAGTCACAAAAACCTAAATCAGACACACCTGCATAAAAAATTTTAATACATAAATGGTGCATAAGAGTTTTATCCCCAAAATTTTAATACAGAAATGGTGCATAAGAATAATCACCATGCCTACTAAATTGCTCCCTGTCATAATAATATCTTCCCAGAGGTAAGATTTTGGCTACATAATGACTTAACATCTCATTTTTCATTTTATTTTTCTTTTTTGTGCTTTTTGAATTTTCCCTTCATTTGAACTACAAACTCTATGGACCATTAACTATCAAATGTTGGAGGTCCTTATCTCATATGGATTGTTTATGATGGTTCGGCTACTTAGTTATTTTTCCTTGCCTCAACTTTTTTCTGTTCCATTCATTTTCTGTGATTTTGCTTCATACATTGGGATTTCGCAAAGAAATCTTGGTTTTGCATTTTTTTTCAGTCCTGCCATTAGAACACCAGTTATTTTTTTAAATTTAAATATTTTAATTTTTTTATTTGTGGGTTAAATTTTAGGCTTACGAGGGTTTCTAGTTCCCATTTTGTCTCTTTTTCTGTTGAGCAATAAAATTTTTTGTTTTTTCGTATTCTTTTTTTTAAAAAAAAAATTAATACGTGCAAGCGAGAAGTCAACTATTTTAAAAAAAATTAATACGTGCAAGCGAGAAGTCAACTAAAATATACGAGCCAGGCATTTAGATGGCTAATAAAGAATCTTGATGGAGGGAGTTGGAATTAATGAAGTATTAATGGTAATGATAAGGATATAATTAATTTCTTTATGTGGTGTCACCTTTCAAATTTTTAATAACTATCTGAAGATGAATCATTTTTCCCACTAGGATATATTAATCATTAATGTAGGATTAATTTTTGCTGGTGTGATTCGAAAACGCGTCTTCAATCAGAAACAACTAATTTGGACTGACTTATAACACGTTACACATTTAATTGTTGTACTAGTAAACATATTTTGATTAATATTATATAACTGTAGTAGTATTGAAGCTGAAGGCTAACAACAGTTAGATAACAGCTTTACATGCCCTCCATATAAAAAAATAAATAAATAAATAAAAGCATCTTAACAGATCACTGATGAAAAAAAAAGGGCATGGCATATTTATAGTTGAAACATGGCATATTATTCAACTGGCATACCAACACGTATCACCCTCGCGCATCTTGTTGATTAAAAAGTATTGTATTTCTTTTTTTTTTTTCTTACTTTGAATGATATTAAAAAAAAAACATCCAACAATGAAAGAAGATGCGCTTGCTCGACTTCGGACCTCTATGAATATTAATTATTATTTAAGGGATTTCTTTATTTATCGCAAAATTCACACAAATTTATATTTATTTTTATATAACACTTAATATTTAAATCATATTGAAAATATTATTAATATTTTTGTTAATAAATCATGACTTTTTAAACATATATTTTTATTCGATTGATATATTGAAATATGACATATGTAAATATATTTATGTTGTTAAATTCATAATATTTAAATCTCTAAATTTTTTTGACTATTGTTTTTCCTATTATGATTTATATATAGGAATATTTGTAGTAGAATCAAAATCAATTAGATAGAATATAGCATTTTCGTTTTTCAAATATATTCCATGGTGATTCGAGCTCCTTCAAGCCACATTCCTAATTGATAACCTGAATAATATCATATAAGGTGGAAAGAATCAATCAACATCCAATCTTATTAGCGTTTAATAAATGGGCAAAACGAATATCTCCATGTTCCTCAGTTCAGACGATTGATGGACGTTCACATCGAAGTGTCGAAAGTAGTGGAACTGCTTGATTAGTCACTTAAAGAAGATTGTTTCCATAATAATTGCATTCCAGCAATTAAAGAAGATTGTTGCGAGGTCACTTTCGAGGCAGTAGATGACAAGTTCAGTATTTAAACGTTGGACCGGACAAGAAAACGAGTGACCGTTTTTAACGTTTTATTAATATATATATATAT
>NW_018234842.1:71119-74325 GCF_001263595.1 Phalaenopsis equestris
AAATGGGGACTATATATATATATATATATACACATGGACGTATATCGATATCTAAATTTATATATAAATGTATATATGTAACTAAAAGTATATATAGATGTATTTTAATTCTATATGTATATGTAGATGTAATTATATATCTATATGTACATGTTAATGTATATTTATATGTATATCTATATTATGTAAATATATATGTATATCTAATTGTTTATATAGATGTGTTTGTATATCTATATGTATATGTAGATGTATATGTACATGTAAATCTATATTATGCATATGTATATTCATGCAAATCTTTTGGAGGCTATCTCGATAGAAGAAGGTTTTCTTCGGCAGAAAGCAAATGATATTATTTTTTCCAATGCTGACCGCAACACTAAGTACTTTCATGCATCCATTAAGCATAGGAATACCAATACTATTCTTAAAAGTAAATCTCCATCTGGAAGTCTTCTAACTCGTGATGAAGATATTGGTAAAAGCGCGACTGATTATTTCATAGATTTTTTTATGACCAAAACTCATGTTCTTCCGGTTAATGCTTCTCTTTTTTATAGTGAACGGGACTATGTCTCCTCTTTTTTCCCTTCATGATGTTCTTACTGAGTAGGAAATCTTTAATGCTTTCAAGGATATTAATTCCAACAAGGCCCCTAGGCCAAATGGTTTTACTTCCTCCTTCTACGTTTCTTGTTGGGGCATCATTAAAAAGGAAATTTTCTTGTTATTCAATGTTTCTTTCGTGGGGAAGATCTTGCAAAATATTGTACCTCCGCTATGATTGTTCTTATTCCTAAAGTTACTGATAAATCAAGCTGGGACAAATTTCAGCCTATCTCCCTCTCTTCGGTTATTTCTAAAGTTTTGAGTAAGTTGATGCTTTCTAGAATTGAATCTCTTCTTCCAAAGATTATCTCGCCACAACAGTCAGCCTTTGTTAAAGGGAGTGAAATCACTGATAATATCTTACTTGCTCAAGAACTTATTGAGGATCTTGATAAGAAATGTGGGGGCGGGAATATGATTCTTAAGCTTGATATTAAAAAGGCCTTTGATACGATCAATTGGAATTTCATTATCAACATTCTGTATGTGCATGACTTCCAACATAACTTCATTTATCTTATTAAAAGATGGCTTCATAATAACCAATACAGCGTTATGGTTAACTGAAACACCTATGGTTTCTTTTCTGCTCAAAGAGGCATTAAACAAGATCATCATTTATCTCCGACGATATTTATAATTGCTTTTTATTATTTCTCGCATTTGATCAATGAAATGCAACAGAAAAAGATGTATACTCACTTTCAACATAAGTCCAAGGTTTTGGTTAGTCACCTTGCTTATGCGAAAGATGCTACCCTTTTCTCTAATGCCGGTAAAAATACTATTAAATTGTTGATAAAGGTGATAGAGGAATTCCAACAAACTTCTGGATTAATATTTAATAGAGATAAATGCAATCACTTTTCTGGCAAGAACATTAATTGCTCTATTGCTTCTTGGGCTATTTCATTCACTGGGTGTCATGCATCTACTCTTCCTGTCATGTATCTTGGTGTTAATTTGTTAAGCGGACGCAGACGCAAATTCAATTTGATGATGTTGTTGAGAAAATCATGTCTAGAATTGAGGATTGGAGAAATATATTTATATCTAATAGTGTTTGCCTTACGTTGCTCAAAAGTGTTCTACTCAGCATTCCTATGTATTCTTTGCAAATTCTTAATAGTAAGAGGATCGCTCAACACACTTTAGAGAGGATATTTAATTGTTTTCTTTGGTTGGAAGTCATATGAGGAAGCATTGGTCTTCTTTTGATAAAGTTTGCGAATCTATGAAGGCTGGCGGGTTAGGGCTTAAGAGTCTCAACCAAGTCTCTGAGATTAATATGTATAAGTTGTGGTTTAAATTTCACTTAAATGACTCCCTATGAGCTAATTTTTTGTACCACAAATATTGTTCTAAACATTACCCAACATTACTTCATTAGAAAGTGGGTGACTCTATGATTTGGAAAGCAATTATTAAGGCTAGAGCTACGGCTTCAAAATTCATTTTTTGGGATGCCGGACAGGGCAACATCTTGATCTGGAATGACCAGTGGTGTCAAAGTGAGGTTACTATCCCTCCACAACATGGTTTTTCGCATGACTCCATTCTCTTGGATTTGTGGCTTCATGATAATTGGGATGTTAATAAACTTAACAATATTTTTGGTGCGCAAGCTACTATGATTTCTAAAATACCTCTAAAGAATAATACTAGGGATCGCTCTATGTGGAAATTTATTGGTTCTCTTTCTTCTACTAAAATGCTTTTTGCTAACCTTTATCAGTTTAGTGATTGGAAATGGGGACATTGACAGTAACTTTATGTATGCTCAAAAATACAAGAATTTGAGATTGCTGCTAGAAGATTTAAATCCCCGGCAACGACGCAAAAAACTTGACAACAGTTATAGATTTGATAAAGATGTGTATAAAATATTCAATAATTGCAAAGTCACACTTATCAACGCAAATACGTATCGCTCAAGTAATAAAGGGCTCTAATAGAGTGCTGGATATCGATCCCACAGGGAGTAATATTAGAGGCTACGAACTTAAGATTTTGAAAATCAATACTTAATGACAACAACATAGTTCAAATTACATATTTGTCACTAATAGGCAATCAAATTAAAATTGTAATTTTAATAAACTCTCAATCAACTAATTCTACTGATAAAGTTTCTAATGTGAAGTTTAATATATAAGAAAGCATCCTTCTCTTTGTGAATGGATAAATTGAATCGGTTCAAATTGTATTGTGCCAAATAGGAGCATACATTTTTACCTATTCTTTACCCTTTGGACCAGGCATAAAGAACATTGACTAATCCTATGTTTGGTTACTGAATCTGCGGCTAGGCTAGGAGGATACCGGCTCTTACTTCAGAGCTCCCACGTTCCCCTCGCCTGAGTGCTAAGATCTACACTGTAGCACCGAAACGATAAGACCGAATTGAGGATTTTAGTTTGTCACTCTAAAATCTCTAATTCTATGCCTGATAATTTTTATTTCCTTATTTATTTGCACCTAACTTTTAAGGACTTTGACCTCCCTAAATCTTAGATGTAATACTCACTTTAACTGTAAAAATCAACATATTTTAACAAATCAATTGGCCAGATTGAAAGTAAATTAAGATCAAA
>NW_018234842.1:74369-75577 GCF_001263595.1 Phalaenopsis equestris
ATTGAAAGTAAATTAAGATCGAAGTGAAAATATCATCACAATTTCTTAAATATTTTCATGGCTTCACCAATTCAAAGCACCATTTCACAAATCTCAAGACAAGGAGAAAGACAGAGAAAACTACTCAGATCTCATGGGAAAAACACAACAAAATTCAGAATTCATATATAAAATCAAAGTCATACAAACTACAACAAGTAAATAACTTATATATAATTTCTCCCCAAGAACACTTCTTGAAGTTCCTCTGCATCTCTTCATTTCTTTACAGCACATAGAATTCTCCTTCGAAGTAGCAAGGAGGAAGAAATCTCCTCCCCTGGACACCCGTAGACCCTCGACACTCTTTGGACAATTTGGACTCCATTTTTGGGCCTCCAAAATGTTTCTCTTAAAGTTGTAGAAGAGTTTTCAAGAGTTGTCTAAGTGTCCCTTCAAAAATCATCCACATTCAATGCATATATTTAGAGAACCATCGTTCTCGCCGTCGGCGGCCTCGATGGCATCGTTGGTGGCCTTCTAGAATATTTAATTCTAAACTTTCGGGAGCCGTCGGCGCCCCAAATCAAATCTTCATATTTTGGTTCTTTTTGCTCCAATATCAATCCTTTTTGCATCTTTTGCTCCAATGACCGTAATTCAACATACCTGCAACAAAACATCAAAAATACCTTTCTTTAAAGTGCAATATTATCAAAATCAGTGTAAAATTTGTATAAAAATCTCAACATATTTTTTTTTGTCAAAATCCCCCAAACTTAACTATTACTTGTCCTCAAGTAATTTTAATACTACAAAAAAGTTATGATCTAAAGTTATGATCTATTATGATCTACTGTGGTAAAATTTTAATTCAGAAATACTATAAATTTGGTTTAATTAAATACCATAGTAAGATTTCAGAAAAATTTCAAGTAATTAAATTAACTCTATAGGTACAAGACTATCAAGTCATCAAGTTTAAGAGTTCTAATTTTCTATTCATTTTGACTATATGTTGTAATATCAGGTCACTTAGAATATTCAAATGATAGGAACTTCATGAGAACACTACTAGTAAAAATTCAATTTCACAAATATAAGTTCAGGAATATATTTAGATTTTCCCCTTAGGTAGGTCCAAGTGAAGCCAATTTTTGATTAGGCATCTCATCAAGCTTCTCCTCACTTATATATTTTTTTCTTTTTCATTTGGATTGCTTTCAATC
>NW_018234842.1:75639-78165 GCF_001263595.1 Phalaenopsis equestris
TATCTGGATAGCCTTTAATAATTTTGTACTTCACTTTGCATTCCCTAAATTTGAAACTCAAAGCATTCCTTTACCTTATAAGTATTTCATAACTTGTACATCATTGAGTCACAATCTTTTCTTCTCAAATGAATTTCTAAGTGTTTTAATATTTCAAAATATAGTTTTCTTTACTTTAAATAATTAACTATAGCCTTATTCTCTTATAATAAATATCTTAATCTACAAAATTAATTTTCCTTACAAAAATATTCCTTTAAATCTATCATAATATTTAAATATCTACGAAATATAGTTATCTGAATTAAATTCACTACAAAAAATCATATTAATAATTTTTGAAAATATTTAAATTGAGAACATATAATAGTTAGTATTTTTCTTCTCTCCCCCAAACTTAAATTTTTCAATATGAAATGATATAGGTGGAAAGAAAAATTCTAAATATAAATCATACCTAAGTACTTTAGGCATTTTCATCATTCTTGAATTTTTGCAGTTCCTTCTCAAAATTTTACTTCAACTAGTCTGAAATATTATGAGCTCTTTATACATATAAATCATTAGAGAAGTTACTGGGTAATGAAATTTTAAAATAAGTACAAAACTAAACATTATACAAACACAATATTTCACTAACACATCACAATACTAAGTAAAAATAATTACAAATACATCACAATGCAAAAAAAAAATCACATAACATTACAATTTTACAAAGTACTAATCAAAGTTTATTACAACTACAAATGCAATTTTTAAAATACAACACTAAACACTTATGCAAACATAAAATAAAATAGCCAATAAAGCTATCTCGAAGTCAGAATGCCTCTGTAGATACGCTCTATCATGATCATGTCTATGTTCTAATCCCCCAATTCTTTCAATTATTTTCTCTATACTTTTCCACTACAGGGTTAACTCATTTATTAAATCGAGAAGGGTAGGGGAACTAGAGGAAAGAAGGCCATAACTAGTAGAAGGGATATCTCTACTAGTAGAAGGTTCTTTGCTTCTACTCCCAGATCTCCATGCTTCATGGGATTCATACGTCTTTAAATTAGCTTTACTAATTGGTCTCATAGGGTAAACCAATTCTTCATCATCTCCAACTTCAACTCCAGAAAATTGGCAAAGTGCATAAATGAGGCCAGGATGTCCCAGACCTCCACTTGATTCACTCCTTGTCGTGGTCAAAATATTCTTATAAATAATTCTCCCCACATTTATAGTCCGATTATTCTGAATATAGAAATTCAGAATAGTTTTATCTCTTGTTACCTCACTATGGTGATAGGTTGGTAACAAAGTAGAGGAAATAAAATAGTGCCATGCTTTAGATGTGACATTTAACATGAAAACAGAAAAATTTACCCGCTCTCGCAGCTTTATCTTCCATGTCCCTTTCCCATCAATGAGAAAGTTAATGACATCGTTCAGCTGGCCTTCCATTGTACTGAAGGTTTCATAATTGCAAATATAGGATTCCGGGACTTCATAAAATTAGTTAATGCGGACGACACTAAACTCAACAGAAAACCCTTATACTCGCACGGTTCCATCCTCAGAAGAGAACGCATTGGCATATAATTCTTTCACAACATTCACAGCAGCCTTGTTGGTGGTAAAACAGAAATTTTCCCACCTCCGTTCAGTAATAAGTCGTTCAAATTCTCCTCCCGGACTCTCAAAAACACGATCTTGGAAACATTTCTTCCCTTAAAATACTGAAGTAAATCTAGACTGAGCTTTCGCATTGATGAAGCGAGACTCGTCAAACTCAAGTCACCTCTTTCGTCGCGGAGCCATTTCAATCTAATCAAAATTATAACAAAAATTCCAAAATACACTTCAAATACTCAAATAATGGCTTCTAAGAGTGACTCTAAGAGTTCAAAACTATGTTCCATCAATTTCATCCAAATATTTTCTCCACATTCTCAATTTTTTTGGATCTCCTCAATGTGGGAGAAATTCAACATGAAAATCAAATATTTTTAGTTTGGAGTGAAGCTCTTACCGAGGGATGATAAAATCTGATGTCTAAACGCTTTGAAATTGCCCCAAATCTAAGATCTCAATAGCCCTAGGTAGAAATTTTTGTTTTTTAGAGGAAGGGGATGATGAATAGTGGCGGTTGACTTGTCAAAATCGCTGTTAAAAGTGTTTTTTTTCGGTATCTCACCGTCGGCGGGTTCTTCAGTGCCGTCAGCGAGTTTTATTGAATTAAATAGCCTAAGTCTAAGGAAAAATCTGCCGTGAGCGGCGTCGATGGAGCCGTCGGTGAGAAAGTCAAAATTGGTTCAATTTCTAGATTTTTGCAATTTTTATAAATTCTAAGCATCGTCGACATCTGTTTAATCATTTTAGACATAAATTTTTAAGTGATTAAATGATGTACTAACACAAATAAACATTCACAACACAAAACATAACAATTATATATAAAATCCAAGGGTTACAATACACGTTACACGACACACATAAATTTGGTATTTTCTCAACCTAAATACATCAATTCAG
>NW_018234842.1:78201-79501 GCF_001263595.1 Phalaenopsis equestris
CAAAATATTTTATCCTCAAACCCAATTATTAACTATATTGAGATCTAAAATCAAAAGTAAAGCAAACACATAAATTCAAATCAAATCACACACACAGACGTATAGATAGTAAATTAAATCTACTATTCCTCTGATTCAGTGCTTGTTTCTCCTATGATCTCACCCATTGATTGAATATAAATGAAGAGGTTATAGAAGGGTCGGTATGGAAATTCTTCTGTAGAGTCCCCTTCTATTTCTTCTATCAATCCCAACTTTCTCATCTATCGTATCAAACTTCCTTCGATATGTCCAAAGTGATCGAAATGCTCTTTCATCCTCCAGCCTAGATGATTAAAAAAAATCAAAGATATTGTTAATTGCATTCATAACATTTTGTACCTTTTTCTCCAGTTTCTTGATTCTGCGCGGGATCACTAGTGTCTTATCCGGAATTAAAGGCTGTATAGGTAGTGAATTATGAGACGATTGATCTACAATAATAGTCATATCATTCTCATCTTCATTGGTTGGGAACTTCTAGGTTGGGTCTAAAGGCTTCCAAGGTAGAAGTACCTTTTCCAAACTCTCATAAGATACTTGGAATATAGAGTAAAAAGATTGTTGAAAGATGTCCAAGCCCATAAGTTGATCCATGAAGGATCAGGCCCAAAACAGACTTCATGATTATCGATCCAATATCAATCGGCAGTCCCATTTGAATACAGTAATTCAGAACAGCACTTTCTTTAGTAACTTTACCAACCTTCATCGTCGGTAATAGTTTTGCAAAAATGAAGAAGTTCTAGTGTTTAGGAACGGGGTTTAGAAGTGTAGCAAAGAAACTAATATACCTGTTTTCTCTCATTTCTCAGTCTTCAGTCTCGTCCGTCAAATATTGGTAAATCTCATTCATCAGATTTCTTGTGGGGACAAAGTTGGAATAATGGCATACAGGAACATTCTCAATCATATATAACTCATTAATCCGTGCAGGAGTAAAATTTATCCATCTACCTCGCACATAGATGACTCCTTGGTTGATTCCATGCAAATTAGCATAAAGCTCCTTCACCACAGGAACAAGTACGGCGATAGTAGTGTAGCACAACACTTCCCATCATCGTCGCACAATCATCTCTTCAATTACTATAGAAGGATTGTTCAATCCTTGATTCACGAATCATCTTTCTTTGATTAATCTCCTCTTTGTCAGCACATTATTGAAGATTTGTTGTGCCTTGAAACTAATGAATTTTCTCTGGTTGAACACTCAAAATCTAAGATTTTCAGTGGAATTGAAAGCCATAGGGATAAATTT
>NW_018234842.1:79563-80179 GCF_001263595.1 Phalaenopsis equestris
AGTTTGGAAGTTTATAGGGAGTAAATCCCGCCTAAAACTGCCAAAAATTGCTATTTCAAACTCCAAAAATTTTCATCTCGCCGTTCTTGTCGTCGGCGGCATCGAGGTCGTCGGCGGCATCGAGGGCACCGTCGGCAAGACTTGAGAATTAATTGTCTGGACTCTCGGGAAAAACCCACCGTCAGCGGATTCGATCCTGCCGTCAGTGCCTAAGGCAAAAATTTCACAGTTTCGCTCTGGTCCGAATGCGTTTTAATTTTCTCCATGGATCCAATTTTTATAATGATTCAAAGGTAAATGCGAGTAGTAGAGTTCAATACTACCACAAACTAACAATAATTTGAAAAAAAAATACTATAATTGTAATAAAAATAAAGATAACTATGGGTTGCCTCCCATAAAGCGCTTGGTTTAACGTCATCAGCCTGACCTATTAAAATATTATTCAGGTTGACTGACCATTAAAACCTCTTTAAAATTTTGTCTTTTACCCTTAAAGTACGGCTTTAATCTATGTCCATTTACTTTAAATCTATTCTCAGTCTTTTGATCTTCAATTTCAACATCTCCGTAAGTATAAACTCGAGTCACAATAAAGGGTCCTAACCAACGAGAC
>NW_018234842.1:80340-81346 GCF_001263595.1 Phalaenopsis equestris
CTTCCGATCATGCCATAACATAAGTTTTTCTTATAAATTTTGTCGTTATCATAAGATTCATTTCTTCATTCTTCCAATTCATTCATTTGTAACAATCTCTTCTCACCAACATTTTTCAAATTATAATTGAATTCTTTAATTGCTCAATATGCTTTATGCTCAATTCTACTAGTAAGTGACAAGTTTTTTCAAAAATCAGCCTGTAAGGAGTCATTCCAATAGAAGATTTATAAGCAGTCTTGTAAGCCCATAATACAATATCCAATCTAGTAGACCAATCTACTCTACTAGGGTTTACAGTTTTTTCCAATATTTGTTTAATCTCTCTTTTAGAAACTTCAGCTAACCCACTAGTTTGAGGGTGATAGGAAGTAGAGATTCTGTGAATAACATTAAATTTTTATGTCAATTTCTGAATGTATTTATTCCTGAAATGGGATCCTCCGTCAGTGAAAATCACTCACGGCATTTCATATCTAGTGAAAATGTTTTTCATTAAAAATCTTCAAACACTTTTAGCATCACAACGAGGTAAATCTTGTGCTTCAATCCACTTTGAAACATAGTCTACCGCAACTAATATGTATAAGTTCCCATATGAAGGGATAAATGGTCCCATGAAATCAAATCCCCAAACATCAAAGATCTCAACTTCTAACATGAAATTTAGAGGAATTTCATTTCTTCTAGATAGATTGACTACTCGTTGGCATCGATCACAAGTTTTTATGTATCTGTAAACATCTCTAAAGAGTGTAGGTCAATATAATCCAACTTTTAAAATTTTATAAGCAGTTTTATTAGTTTCAAAATGTCCTCCAAATTTAGGATCATAATATTTCTGAATAATTAATTCAATTTCTTCATAAGGTACACATCTTCTCATAATAAGATCCTTACATTATTTATATAAATAAGGCTCATCCCAAAAATATGCTTTCACATCATGAATGAATTTTCTTTGTTGTTGCAATGTCAGCATAGGTGGCAAAATATCACTTACAAT
>NW_018234842.1:81500-82249 GCF_001263595.1 Phalaenopsis equestris
TCTTGCATCAAAAGTATCCATCTAATTAACCTTGGTTTGACATCCTTCTTTTGCATCAGATATTTAATAGCAGGGTGATCAGTGTGCACAATACATTTAGTTCCAATTAAATAAGATCTAAATTTGTCAAAAGCATACACTATAGACAGTAACTCTTTTTCAGTAACTGTGTAGTTAATTTAAGCATCGTTAAGAGTTTTACTAGCATAGTATATAACTCTAAAAATCTAATCATACCTTTGTCCAAGAACAGCTGCAATAGCATAATCAATAGCATCTCACATTAGTTTGAATGGTTTCCCCCAGTTAGGTGAAACTGTTATAGGGGTTGTGATTAGCTTTTCTTTTAATAACTCAAAGGTGTTTAAACAGTATTCAGTAAACTCAAATTTCTTATCCTTTTCTAAAAGTTGACATAGAGGTTTGGTAATTTTTAAAAAACCTTTAATAAAACGCCTGCAAAAACCAACATATCCAAGAAAACTTTTAACCCCTCTTACATTAGTAGGAGGTGTTAATTTAGATATAACTTAAATTTTTGCAGGGTCTACTTTCATACCATTTTCTGAAATTTTATGCCCTAACACTATTTCTCCTACAATCATAAATTAACATTTCTCCCAATTTAGAACTAAATTAGTTCTTTCGCATAACTCCAAAACTTTTTCAAGATAATTTATGCATGTGTCAAATGATGTTCCAAATACAGAGAAATCATCCATAAATACTTTCAATCCATCATCAATTAA
>NW_018234842.1:83344-83887 GCF_001263595.1 Phalaenopsis equestris
CAGCTAAGGTCCAACCAAAAGCTTTCATCTTTTTAATGTATCTAAAAGTCTTTGCTCTTGCAAATCATTTAACTCTGAAGATATAATAACAGGTAATGTAGATGAGTCTCCAAGAAACACATACTTCAAGTGGTTAGGCAATGTTTTCAACTCAAGTTCAGGTGGTTTTATAATTGACAGAACTAGATTCATATCGGCATTTCCTATAATATCCAGCATCTCAAATCTTTCCTGAACATAATCTAATTCTTCATTTTCTATTTCATCCAAAATAACTTCATCTTTAGTCTTCAAATTGTTCTTTCTCTTGAAAATATTCTTTAAAATGCTAGTTCAATAGATGTTCACTAATTTCCATGTGAAAACACTCATTATCTCTTTCAACAGCGGGGTATTTCATAGATTTTGCAATGTTAAAAGTCACTTCTTAATTGTTAACTCTCATAGTTAATTCTCCTTTTTGAACATCTATCATAGCTTTTCCAGTAGCTAAAAAAGGTCTCCCTAAAATGATAGGTATTTCCTTATCTTCCTCCATATCTA
>NW_018234842.1:85342-89348 GCF_001263595.1 Phalaenopsis equestris
CCAAGTTCTAATAGATCTAGGTGCTAACAAATTTAACCACATCTTGGCCTTATCCCTAAGTGAAAAAGAAAAAAGTCTAAGCTTGACAGCATTGTTCAAAACTCTGTCATATTTAATGGTAGCACAAAGTTCAAAAAAACAAGCGAGGTGTAAATTAGGATCTTCATTTGGTGTACCTCCGAATTGATTGTTTTGTACTATTTGGATAATAGCAGGTTTGAGCTCAAATGAATTAGTAGCTACATCAGGATTTTGGATAGATAAGTGAATTTCATCTGCTGTAGGATTTGCATAATCTCATAGAGGTCTCAGTTGATATTCATTTTATATTCCTTAATTATTCACATTGTTTTCCATTGTGTCAGGATTTCTAGGTTCTTTTCTTAGTTTTCTAATTTTCCTAACAGTGCGTTGTAATTCTGAATCATAGGGTATAAGATTTTCAGGTCCAAATTTACGCAAACAATTGAAATCGGTACATAGAAAAATAGTTAACTAAATATGAAAATAAGTTGCAATTCAAGTAAATGTTTTCTAATAGTCTTAATTTATTTGTTACTCTAATTATGTGATTTTTTTTAAATTTAATTTTTACTCCTTGGCAACGGCGCCAAAAACTTGACAGTGACTTTATATATGCTCAAAAATACATGAAGTTGATACTGCTGCTAGAAGATTTAAATCTCCGGCAACGACGCGAAAAACTTGACAACAGTTATAGAATTGATAAAGATGTGTATAAAATATTCAATAATTGCAAAGTCATACTTATCAACACAACTATATGTATCGCTCAAGTAATACATGGCTCTAATGGAGTCCTGGATATCGATCTCACAGGGAGTGATATTAGAGGCTACGAACTTAAGATTTAGAAAATCAATACTTAATCACAATAATATAGTTCAAATTGCATATTTATCAATAATAGGATATTCAAATAAAAATGTAATTTTAATAAACTCTCAATCAACTAATTCTACTAATAAATTTTCTAATGTGAAGTTCAATATGTAAGAAAGCATCCTTCTCCTTATCAAGAAAATTAAGTGAATGGATAAATTGAATTGGTTCAAATTGTATTGTGTCAAATAGGAGCATACCTATTCTTTACCATTTGGACCAAGCATAAAAAAACATTGCCTAATCCTATGCTTGGTTACTGAATCTATGACTAGGCTGGGAGGATACTGACTCTCACTTCGAATCTTCCACGTTCCCCTCACCTGAGGACTAACATCTACACTTCGGCACCCAAACAATAGGACCAAATTGAGGATTTTAGTCTGTCATTTTAAAATCTCTATTTCTATGCTCGATAATTTTTATTTTCCTATTTATTTGCACCCAGCTTTTAAGGACTTTGACCTCCCTAAATCTTGGGTGTAATCCTCACTTTAGTTGTAAAACTCAACATATTTTAACAAATCAGTTGGCCAGATTGAAAGTAAATTATGATTAAAGTGAAAAGATCAACATAACTTCTTTAACATTCTCATAACACAAAAATTCAAATCACCATTTCACAAAATCTCAAGACAAGGAGAAAGACAGAGAAAACTACTCAGAACTTATGGAGAAGATACAACAAAACTTTGATTTCATATATAAAAGCAAAGTCATACAAACTACAATAAGTAAATACAACTTTTCTTGAATTCCTCCCCAAGTAACTCCTTGAAGTTCGTTTGAATCTCTTTATTTCTTTACAACACACAGAATTTTCCTTCAAAGTGTCAAGGAAGAAGAAATCTCTCATTTTCCTTCCACTCTTACAATCTCTCAAAGAATTCCTCACAATTACACTCCCCTCAACACCCGTAGACCTCTCAACACTCTCTGGACACTCTAGACTCCCTTTTTTGGCCTCTAAAATGTTTCTCTTAAAGTTGTAGAAGAGTTTTCAAGAGTTGCCTAAGCGTCGCTCAAAAAATTGTCCACATTCAATGCATCTATTGAGAGAACTGTCGTTCCCGCCATTGGCCGCCATTGGCGGCCTCGATGGCGCTGTCGGCGACCTTCTATAATATTTAATTCTGGACTCTCGGGAAAAACCCGCCGTCGGCGCCCAAGATCAAATCCTCATATTTTTGTCCCTTTTGCTCCAAATTTGCTCCTTTTTGCATCTTTTTGCTTCAATGACCATAATTCAACATACCTGTAATAAAACATCAAAAAAACCTTTCTTTAAAGTGTAATATCATCAAAATCAGTGTAAAATATGTATGAAAATCTTAGCATATTTTTCTTTGGTCAGACATGTTATTTGGAATCGTTTTATTTCTACATCCATTTCATTCTTTTTGTGGAGATTTTTTCTCAAAATGCTACCATTAGATGACATTTTGAAGCTTAAAGGTTTGAAATTGGCTTCCCAATACTATTAATGTAAAAGAGATTCTAAAGTTGTTATGCATCTTTCTTTAGTTGCCCTTTTGTTACTGATACTTGGAACATTTTAGGCAATCATTTTTCTATAAAATAGTTAAATTCCTTTTTGATTGCTGATCTTTTTAAAGTTTGGAGAGATGCAGCTCAAGTTGATGGAAATTGGATTCCCAACGCGGCTGGTGCGGGAGTGGAGGGGGGGTTCTTCAGAATTAATATGGGCAAAGTTTGTTTTTCTTTGCCTCTCCTTTACTGGACTCATCTCCTTTGGAGGTTTAAAGTTGGGGTTTTTTATTGGCTTTACAGGTTGTAATTCGCCTCAAATTTACAATATTATTTTTGAGACAGATTCTCAAATCCTTATCAATGTGTTCTCAAGGGCTTCTACGCCTCGGAAGGATTTGATTTATAATATGAATAGAATTTGGGATACTATACATAGATACAACTTGAATATACAAATATCCTACATTTATAGAGAAGGCAACTCTCTTGCGAACTGGTTAGGCCATACGGGCAGAGACACTAATGAGGTTTTAAGTGGGACCTCTGCCCTTCCATAGCTTCATCTTCTTCTTAATGGGGACCTACTTGTCCATATATCAGATTTTAGTTGGGTTAACATTTCAGCTTCTCTGGATTTTTGGCTTGTATTATAGTCACTAGTGATGTGTTTCTTTGATTTTGAAGTTTTGTCTTGCATGGCATTTGATTTTCTCCTTTTAGTCATCAATATATGGCCTGTTGTTGAGGATTCGGTTTCGGTTGGGGCTTCCTGCCATATGCTCTCAGGTTATTTATTTCTCTTGATCAATTTCTGGGAGTTAGGGCACGGGGGACTTGCTGAGGCATGTGGTTGGATTCTTTTTATTGGTTTTGGGGGATTTTCTGCAAAACTCTATATTTATATATTTATTATGACCTTATATTTATTATGACCTTACACATCTTTGGATGGAGTGTGTGGTGCTTATTTTTCTGTAGGAATTTTTTGCAAGCCTTGGAAGTCTTCGAGGGATTGTTCAATGGTCTAGCTTTTGCTTACTCCGTCGGGCGCAGTTTGCTTCTTATTTGGTCTCTTCAACTAATGTTGTTTTTCTATGTATGTGTAATTTTGGGTATACCTTTTTTGCTTGGTAAACTTTTAGGATACATGTATTTTTGGTTATTCTATTACTTTTAGTTTTCCTTTTCTTCTTTTTTGTGTGGCGTTGTTATGTGGACAATGGAACCCTAAGACCTCTTTGTATTTTTTGCTTTTTAGTTGGGGATCCATTTTCCCTCTAATTTGTAACTTTTCTTTTAATTAACGCGCAGGGAGCCACGAGGTGATCTTTTATCAATATATATATATATATATATATATAGAGAGAGAGAGAGAGAGAGAGAATAAAAAGATGGAGGATGGGTGCTCTGCTAGGGTTTCTGCGATATGGATGACTGCAGCGGTTGCTGTAATTTTTTTCTGTCTCCCTTGTTTGTTGTTTCTTTCTTTCTTAATGTGTGTGGAGTTTCGTTTCCTCACATTTGTTTTTTTTTTGTTTTCCCTCTTCTCAGGTGTTTTGGAGTTTGATTTTTACTGTTCTGTTGACCTCACTTTTGGATGAGGTCTAGAAAA
>NW_018234843.1:0-1268 GCF_001263595.1 Phalaenopsis equestris
GAAAAAATAATCATTAATCATTAATAATATCACTAATCCAATCAAAATTTCATCTTGGGAACTTGTTTCTGAAAATTAAGATCATGACTAATCGGATGGCTTGATTGGAAATTATATGACTTACAGAAGGGCGAGGGACGGTGGGAGGTTTGCTTAGTTATGGCGATGAAGAAGATGGTGATGAGAAGGAAAGTGAGGACGGCGGAACGGCCGAGATTCTCTGCTTTGATCCGACTGAAGCTGTGGTATGGCTTCGACTTCATTAATTATCTCTGTTTTGGTTATGGCTCTGTATTCTTCTTCTTCCTCGCCGGCCGTTTGCTCGGCGTTAAGTTTTATTTATATGTGCGTGTGCGTGTGTGTTGAGAGTAAGAGAGTTGAGGTTCTCGAATGCCTCACGCCAACGGAATGCTGACAAGTACAGATGATGCGGGAGAATGCATAGAAAGCCCAAGGAACCAAATAATGTTTTTTTTCTTATATATATATTACGAAAGAAATATTCATATGCTATTATACAAGCCCTGGTTATTCCTCATGTGCTTAAGAGTTCGAGTATCACACCCTACATTCGGGGGGAATTGAACTTCAGACTAGATGAGACATACAACTAACAAACCAATGCTCGATCAGCTTATCTGAGTACGTGGTGCTTTTCTTTTATATATATATATATGTGTGTGTGTGTGTGTGTGGCCTGTTATATGACGAACCTCAGTCATCTCTAGGTGTGCTAAGTATTCGAGTGTCATACCCTACACATATGATGATTGAAATCAGTGACCGGAGAGTACTTTACGAACTTTAGAGACTACTCTATCAATAATCCACGGAACATGCAAACAGCTATATATATATATATATAGACAGGAGGGTACTTTACGACCTTCAGAGAGACTACTCAACCAATACTCCAAGGAACATGCAAACAGATATTTATATATATATATATATATATATGGAAAATTTGATTATGAATATCTAATAATCTTTCTTTTCGTTAAAATGAGTAATTTCATTGAATTATGAGGGTAATATAAATTTAAGAAATTGGTTGATTTTTTATAAATCAATTCAGGTATAAATTAAATGTTTTTTTGTTAGATTTTTTATGTCTAGCATATATGTTGACATGATGTTGACTCCAGCTCAAGTTCGACAATATCAATAAGTTCGAACTTATATAGTGTCATAAATTCGTCCTCTCTCAAGATTTGCATGTGTGTGTGTGTGTAAAAGAAGAATAAATCAAATTAGCAGTCATATTT
>NW_018234844.1:0-373 GCF_001263595.1 Phalaenopsis equestris
TTTTAAATAGTTTAAAACATTATAGTACAAAACGATTCTTAAGAGAGAAAAACTATTTTAAGAAATTAATTATCTATCACTAGGTTCTAAACATGAAAATAATACAAGTATAAGTTGTAAAATAGGTTTGTGTAGCAATAAGTAATCTAAAGTAAACATGTTTAGCATGAAAAGTATAAAGTAAAAAAATACTCTCACACACAATTAGTTTATCCCCAAAATTATAGTTGTGTAAAATTAGTAAAGCTGGCTCCACTTTGTAGCAATGCCAAAAACTTAGTTTGTTATTTTATGAATAAGAAATTGAAGCATTTTATGTTTGAATTCTACGCAAGTGAATGTATCATTATCAAATAATACAGGACTTTCTGTT
>NW_018234845.1:0-378 GCF_001263595.1 Phalaenopsis equestris
CCTCCTCTCTCCGGTCTAAAAGACAGATCTGGATTCAACATTAAGTACAATACAATTGAGTAATCTCAAAGAGCTATTTGGGTACTGTTGAGGATTTAGAAAATTTAATAAATTATAATTTAGTAAAGTTTTAAAATATGAAACTTGACTGATTATATAGTTGCTTTATTTGTAAGAAAAAGCACAAGGTTCAATAAAGTAATGAAAAAGATGATAGGGGTGCCCTAGAAGGGATGCAGGATAAAGCCCAAATTAGTAGGAAAATTTTAAAAGGAATTCATATGGATATACGTCATTTTTTATTAAGATATTATTGTAATTAATCAGGAAAAATGGAATATATTTCAATAGAAAGCGAAATGTGATAATGTGTTCAAT
>NW_018234846.1:0-1457 GCF_001263595.1 Phalaenopsis equestris
AAAATGGACGATTTTTGGGTCCAGTTCATTTGGGATGGTGACCCGTGACCGTCAGATCGAGCGTGTATCGATCGGGTGGCCCTGATCGCATCGGACGAGCGCAATCCGATAAGGGTGGGAATGAGCTAGCTGGTGTCACCAATCAGACAGCGACACATGGCCTGTTCGACTCGTACGAGGTTGACATGGATAAATAGAAAAATAGGGGTTTTTTCTTATTTATTTAATCCCCAAAACATCAAAAATACATAACTTTGTGTAGAAAAATCACAAAAATAAAATAAAATAACCCTTTTGCTCAGTGAACAAAGGAGAACAATGTGGATTAAAATTTATGTCAATTTCATGAATATTTTATTTTTAAAAAATTAATAAGTGTTAGGAGTATTTTAACACTCCATGCATGTAGAATTATCACCATAGCTTGAATTTTTGGCATGTTGTAGCCTCTGTCAAGGAAAATATTCTCTATTTTTTCCAAAGTTAGAGGAGACCTCTAGACAGAGACAGAACGAGCAACAAGTAACTCTTCTGAACTAATAATATTCAAAACGCATGCAGGTGCGGCTGATTGGCTATTGCATTTAGCATGTTGCTTTGAAAAATCCACAAAAATTTTGGAAGGTTTACTATGACCATAGAACTTTTATAAAAAATTTTCATGAGTCAAGTCATTTCAAATGCACCTAATTTTTACAAACACTAAATCACTAAGATAATTAATTTTGGAAAATATAAACAACAAAATGACTTGGTTTTTGATCTAAACTTTTTTATAAGATCCAAAGAACTGCCCATACAAATTTCAAAGCATTTTGAGTACATTTGATGGTCTAAGTTGATTTTCCAAGTTAAATATCTTTTTTGGCATTTAAATGTTTTCTTAAAAAAATCAAAATATAACTCAAAAATTTTAAAAAAAACTTATTTTTGGAGTTCTCTATGATCAGGGGTATTTTATAAAAATAAAATGATATTTAAAATAAAAACTTGATTTTTCACCTATTTTAAATATTTAAATAATTAAAAATTCATAAAAATCACAAAAATAATAAAACTCATGAAAATGTTCTAAATTGCTTCCTAATCACTTAGGGACAATTAGAATATTTTTCCTAATTCTCTAAATAAAGATATTTAATTTCAAAGCTTAAAAATAATCTTTAAAGGCTAAAAATGAGTTTTTTCACTAAAATAATTCCAATAAATCAAAGAAAAAAAAAAAAAAAATGTATAAAATTTACTTCCTTGGCTTCTCTGACCTCAGGGAGATTTTTAAAAAATTTAAATTTTAATTTTCCCCATTTAAAATATTTTATATTTAATAAATACTCCATAATTTAAAATAATTCTAATAATTTAAATAAAATTCAAAAAATCATGAAATTTGGTCCAAATGCTTCACTAGTTTAACGTTACCTCTAGTAAAAATTTCAATGGATTAGAATTTACCTTGG
>NW_018234847.1:0-745 GCF_001263595.1 Phalaenopsis equestris
ATGCTAGATTCTACAGACGATATATTAAAGACTTTCAAAGATTACTAAGCCTTTATGTCTTTTATTGGAGAAAGATGAAAATTTTAATTTTAATGAGGAATGCCTAAAAGCTTTTAAATTATTAAAATAAAAATTAATCACTACACCAATTATAGTTTCACCAAAATAGGAAAAACCTTTTGAATTAATGTGTGAAGCTAGTGATTATGCTATTGAAGCTGTTTTAGGACAAAGATATGATAGAATTTTAAAAGTTATTTACTATGCTAGTAAAACTCTTAATGAAACTCAAATTAATTATACAACAACTGAAAAAGAGTTATTAGAAATAGTATATGCTTTTGATAAATTTAGATCATATTTAATTGGAACTCATTGTATATTGCATACAGATCATTCTGCTATTAAGTATTTAATGAAAAAAAGGATGCTAAACCTAGACTTATAAGATGGATTCTTCTTTTGCAAGAATTTGATTTTACAATAGTAGATTGGAAGGGGGATTGAAAATAAAATTGATGATCATTTGTCCAGGCTTTAATTAGAAAAACCACTCTGTTTTGAAAATGAAATTAATGAACATTTTCCAGATGAAAAATTGTTCACTATTAATGAGTGGCGTGTTCTGTGGTACGCCGACACTGTGAACTTTATTGTTAATAATATTATAACCTATTGAATGACATACCAACAGAAGAGAAAATCTATTTTTTGAATCTAAAACTTATTTTTGGGATGACCCATT
>NW_018234848.1:0-2673 GCF_001263595.1 Phalaenopsis equestris
GGAATCTCCACAGCTCCTCTGAATTCACCAGGGCCCATTATATCGATTTCTTTTTCAAACAAAATATTTCTCTTACTCATAAATGAGACTGTGCAGAAAGGCCTCACAAAGTCATGATGGTCAATGTGCAGAGGAATGCAGTCGCCTTCTTCGTAAATGTTGATGATGTAACTGTTTGGAATGCAAGTGGCGGGTAGGATATTCCACTTGCCCATTCTCTTTATCATCCACTTGATCATCGGTGGTAACGGATCCACTTGGTCGTTTCTGAGTATCCCAGGCGGATTCCCCTGTCTGTCGTTTGTAAAATTGTAGCAACATCCACACTGGACGGTGATTCTTCCTTTTCCCCCGCATCCATTTCGTAGGCTCAGAATACGTTCTTTCTATGAGAAGGCCTGCTCGACCTCTATCTCTTAAATCGAAGATGCAGTCCAGGATACTTCTTTCATCATTTACAGAAAAAACCCGGGTGTATAGCTCCAGGCCTTCCAATATGTTGACAAACTTTACCTGAACATCTTCATAGAACTCGAATTCTCTTTTATTTAATCTTCTTATCTTGTAGTATTCTACCATACCAGGGGTTGGCAGCTACCACAGGCATTACTTCCTTCGGGCATCGGAGGGAACCCAAACTGGTGTTGGTCGATCCGGAATATGAGATTCGGCCTCTAGTGGGATGTATGACCCTGGGCTCCATGGTGCATGTTGATCCGTCCTCAGTGGAACTAGTGGGACATACAGCTTGTTTGCACAAAATATGGAGTCTGATACTCGTTGGTTCCTGCAATGTATTCTTCTAAGGTACTAAAATGCTATAGATGTAAAACGTTGCAGTCCGGGCATTCTACAAATGCACCCATGATTGATGTCCCGGCTGGTACCTCAACGTTGCATGTTGGACAACCTCTGCACAAGATATCTGGGACCGGGGGTACATCTGTTCCTGTCACAAATCCTGACTCTTCATCTGTAGTGGGCAGGCTGGCAGAAGTTTCTCTCAGCTCTGGATCGTAAATATGTCCCTCAAGAATGAGGGTAAGAAAACGTCTCCTGTCGCAGAAAGGCTCTCTGGTTTTTTTGGCTTGCATTTCTGCGTTGTGTTCTGCAGAGTAGAGTATTTGGTAGTTTTTCACTATGGGCAGCTATTAAGCCCCTTGCTGGAGTAGCTATCATGGAGGGCAGTCGGCTGGGCCCCTCCATTGGATTTTGCTCCGCTATCACGTATTTACCTTTAGGTGACACATCGTCTTGAGTGGTCACCCTCAACAGTGAAGGCAGTCCCTTCTTTTCTTCATTGACCTGACCAAAGCCTAAGACAAAATCTATGATGCCACCCTGAGCTACTCTTTATTGGTTCAGTGAGAGATTTAAGCCATATCTAAAGGAGAAAATTAGCTTTCATCCTGACATTTTTTCTACAGAAGACAGAAACATATCAGTGCACTGAAATTCAAAAGGAACAAGAACAAAAAATGAAGCACTTATTAAATGGAGTTTTTAATTTATACATGTGAAAATTTTATTTATATAAATTAATTTAATTTAATTTAAATTCAAAATTTCAACATCATAAAGAGAAGAAGAAAAATAAAGTCAGAAAATTCCAAAATTTTTATTTCATTGAGGTTAATTTATTACAAAATTTTGGACTCAGTCACAAACATTTGGCCAAATAAATAAGCCCAGAACAATCAAAATTTTGAAAGATTGGTTTCAAACAACATCACGTTGGGTAGTAAATTTTCAAGTAGCGACCATTTACCGACAGCATAGGTCTTTTGTCTTGGAAATCCACCACCTACAAGCTCCTCAAAAGTAAACTTCCTCTATGATGAATGGTCCCTCCTAAGTTGGTTCAAATTTTCCCTATTTTTTGGGGTGCAAGAATAGGCCTTTTGAGAGCGAGAACAAGGTCACCAATTTTGAACGCCCTCGGCCAACCAAATTGTCTTGAGCCTGCACCGTCCTTGCTTGGTAGTGTTCCAAATGTTGTTTTTCTTCTATTTATTTTCCCATGAGACTTTCCAATTCTTCAAGTCTGATATTTTCACTTTCTTCAGTTGTAATTTGGTTGGTGACGGCGACTCTGAGACATGGTGTTTGAACCTCCAGCGGCAGTGCGGTCTTGGACCCGTACAAAAGTACGTAAGGTGTACAATGAGTGGGAGTTCTGATCATTGCCTGGTAGGCCCACAAAACTTTTGATTGTTTATTATGCCAATCTCTTTTATTTTCATTCAATGTCTTCTTTAAGATTTGCACAAGGATTTTATTGAAGGCTTCTGCCAGTCTGTTTGCCCTGGGACAGTATATTGTAGAGTACCTCCTGTCTATCCCATGCCTTTTGGCAAAGTTTTTGATCTTTGTGCTCTTAAAGGCTGTCCCATTATCAGAAATCACTCTACGTGATGCACCAAAACGGTGGATGATTTGGCTCTTCAAAATTTACAGAAAATGTTGTCTTGTAACCTCTCGTAACTGCACTACCTCTGCCCATATAGAGAAGTAATCGGTAGTGGAAAGAATAAATCTATGTCCCTTAAAGGATGGAGGATCTATCAGACCTATTATGTACGTGCCCCAATACTCGAACGACCACGAGGTAACAGTTGGGTGTAGCACATTCGGAGGTTGGTGTAAGACCACCCCATGCACCTGACATTGGTG
>NW_018234848.1:2694-3235 GCF_001263595.1 Phalaenopsis equestris
TCTATGTAATGGAACGTCTTTGTTAGCCAATAATATCCGAGTCTTTTAATCTTCATTTTCATTTTTTGTCTCGACTGGTGAGCGCCACACAATCCGGCATGTACTTCTTTGACAATATTATGTGCCTCGGCTCTGCTCAAACACGGTAGCCACATTTGGTCGAATGATCTTATGTAGAGAACATTTCCCACTAGGGCGTAAGACATGGCCCTTCTTGTGATGTGGTGTGCCTCATACTTGTCTTCTATTAGCTTTCTAGTATGCAAATATTCTATTAATGGCTTGCGCCAATCTTTATTGATGTCTGCCAACGGAATCCCCGTTTCGAAGTCGCTTCAAGGAAAGACTCGTCTTCCTTGCACCGTGACTTTGACGGAATCCTCCAGGGGACACGCCATTTCCTTAGTGAGTTTTACTAAAGTGTCGGCATGAGCATTATCTCCCCGAGGAATCCGATAGAAAGTCACCTCAGGAATCTACTCCAGGAGCTTCATCGCGTACAGATGGTATTCTGCTAATCTTGGTTTCAGAATTCTGTATT
>NW_018234848.1:5514-7982 GCF_001263595.1 Phalaenopsis equestris
CTCTATCAAATATAAAAAATTAGACAATTTTTATATTACTTGGGTTCTTAAAGCTCCCTATAAGGGTAATTCCTTATATTTAATAACATCCTAAATATCCGAAGTCATTTAATAAAACTATCGATTTAGATCAAAGGTATTTGTTTTTCAAGAGTCTCAAAGTTTAGCATTTCAAGGTCAGATGTAGAAAATTTCAAATGAAGAATGACTCAAAATAGGAACATTTATTTTCAAAATCTAAAGAAAAAAATTTAGGGGAAGTTACAGATCCTGAGGAGAACCTCGGTGACTTCCTAAGCTATCCTATGGTTTCGCTTTGATTTTGAGAAAATATTACTAGATGTTTAATCCTATAAATTTTATTATTTAGGGCTTACACTGCATGACACCGATCATGCAAATAGCCTTGAAGATAGGATGGTTTATGTCATAACGAACGACAACCTCAGAACCTAAAGCAAGTTAGGGCTTAAATTGCACAACATGGTTGTCCAAAGGCTTAAAGGTAAGTTGAGGATTTATGCAGTACTAAATGAGCTACCGCAAATTGCTATGGCTTATTTTTTAATTCTAAGGAATGTCTTGCTGATGATGATCTAGTTTTTTCTTTTGAAGATGTTCTTCTGTACGTCCTCGTCATGACACCCATGGAGTTTGCTTCAAGCTCCTCATGAAAGTGATAGTTCCAGGTGCAAGGTTTTATGGTTTTTTAGTTTATATGTCAGGCTTATTTTTTAATATATTTTAGGAATTTTAAATTATGTAAAGCGACACCGGTTACAATCCCATGGTTCCATCATCCTAGCACCATTATTTTTTTTATTTTACTTAGTTTAAACAAATTATCAAGCTCATTTAAATTAGAGAACTTCTGTTTGTAACTGTAGGCTACCTCATTCGAGAAATCCTCATAAATCCAAAAGGAGTGTATTATGTTTTTTCATTATTTTAAAAGTGTAAATTTCATTTTGAAAGTGTGTTTTTTTATTTCCATTTAGTTGCAAGTAAAGTATGTATGCATAAGGAAAATGCTATAAAGCACATAAAGGAATTTTAGTACATAAAATAAAAATGCGTGACTGGGTTCCGACCACTATTAAATAGTTAGTATCGTAAAACATAATATAATTTCCATAAAATTTAAATAAATTATAGGAAAATAAAATAGAAACATTCAATATGAAAAGTTGAAAAGCGAGTTGTAAGAAAACACGAGTAAGTAAAGAAAAACCCGTAGTCACATATGAAAAACCCAGACTAGGTGTGAGTCTTCAATGAAGGTGGGGGCTCAGAGTTGGAATGTGTGCTTCTCAATCTTGAGTAAGAGCTACCAACTCAATAAACTACAGAGGGAAGTCCATAAACTTCTATCGAAGTGATTAACCGTGGAGCTTTATAAGTTTTTATTTTAATTTAATTTTCAGGCATGTAGAATTTACTTTAGAAGGCAAAAGTAGTTATGCTGTGAACAGGATTTTTGTTTGAAATATTCTTACAATATAGTATAGTCCACAGGTTAATTACTCTAATCAAGCTGGGACTATGACAGCGACTTTATATATGCTTAAAAATACAAGTATTTAATACTGCTGCTAAAAGATTTAATTCCTCAGCAACGGCACCAAAAACTTAATAAAAGTTATAGATTCGTTAAAGATGTATATATAAAATATTCAATAATGGTAATGTTATATGTATCGCTCAAGTAATATAGGGCTCTAATGGAGTCCTAGATATTGATCCCATATAGAGTAATATTATAAGCTATGAACTTAAATTTTAGAAAAGCAATACTTAATCACAATAATATAATTCAAATTGCTTATCTGTCACTAATAGACAATTGAAATAAATATGTAATTTTAATAACTCTTAAAAAACTGATTATACTAATAAAGTTTTTAATGTGATATTCAATATATAAGAAAGCATCCTTCTCCTTGTCAAGAAATTATAGTGAATGGATAAAGTGAATCAGTTCAAATTGTATTATCCCAAATAGGAGCATACCTATTCTTTACCCTTTGGTCTAGGCATAAAGAATATAGACTAATCCTATGCTTGTTTACTGAATTTGCGGCCAAGCTGGGAGGATACTGGCTCTCACTTCAGAGCTCCCATGCTCTCCTGGCCTGAGGGCTAACATGTACACTTCAGCACCCAAATGATAGGACTGAATTGGGGATTTTAGTCTGTCACTAAAATCTCTAATTCTACGTCCGATAATTTTATTTCAGTGTTTATTTGCACCCAATTTTCAAGGTCTTTGACCTCCCTGAATCTTGAATGTAATTTTCACTTTAGTTGTAAAACACAACGTATTTTAATAAATCAATTGGTCAGATTGAAAGTAAATTAAGATCAAAGTGAAAAGATCATCACAACTTCTTTATCATTTTCATGGCTCAACAAATTCAAATCACCATTTCACAAATCTCAAGACAAGGAGAAAAACAGAGAAAACTACT
>NW_018234848.1:9056-10157 GCF_001263595.1 Phalaenopsis equestris
CTCTTTTTCATTTGGATTGCTTTCAATCCTATATATTTTTCTTTTTTTAGGGATTATTGTCAATCCTTTCTTTTTTCTTTTTTCAAGTGATGATTACTATATCTGGATAGCCTTTAATGATTTTGAACATCACATTTCTTTTCCTAAATTTGAAACTCAAAGCATTCATTTACCTTATAAATATTTCATAGCTTTTACATCATTGAGCCTCAATCTTTTCTTCTCAAATGAATTTTCAAATTCTTAATACTTTAAAATCTTGTTTCCTTTACTTTAAATAGTTAACTATAGTCTTATTCTCTTATACTAAATATCTTTAATCTACAAAATTAATTTTCATTACAAACATATTCCTTTAAATCTACCATAATATTTAAATATCTAAAAAATATAGTTACCTGAATTAAATTCACTACATAAAAACATATTAAAATTTTTTGAAAATATTTAAATTGAGAACATCTTATAGTTAATCTTTTTCTTCCCTTCCTCAAACTTAAATTTTTCAATATGAAATGATACAGGTGGAAAGAAAAATTTCAAATATAAATCATACAAATACAAATCATACCTAAGTATTTTAGCAAATTTCATCATTGTAAAATTTTTGCAGTCCTTTTCAAAATTTCTACTTCACCTGGTCTGTAACATTAGGAGCTTTCTATACATATAAATCATTAGAGAATTTGTTCGGTAATGAAATTTTGAAATATGTACAAAACTAAACATTAAACAAACACAACATTTTACTAACACATCCACAACACTAAACAAAACAATTACAATTAAAATGCAAAAATGAAAATCACATCACATTATAATTTTAACAAATTTCAAAAACCACATCAACAATTATAACAATAATTAAAATTATCCAATTACAACATAAAAATAAAAATGAAAGTACAAACACACACAAACATCCATTTCTATTACAAAAATTACAAAAATAAAAGTAAAAGTACATCAATTACATTCAAATATCAAAATTCCAAACTATATCTTCGTCTCCTTGGTAAGCAGGTGAATTGGGTTAATACTAAGTATATCGGGGGCATTCAGGGAAAGTAACATCAGGCTCGCCTCTATAGACTCCGGACT
>NW_018234848.1:10259-12201 GCF_001263595.1 Phalaenopsis equestris
TTTATTAACTCTATACTCTTTCACTGCAAGGTCAACTCATTCATTAAGTCAGTCAGGGTAGGGGAACTAGAAGGAGGAAGGTCATAACTAGTAGAAGGGATATCTCTACTAGTAGAAGGTTCTTGACTTCTACTCCTAGTTATCCATTTTTCATGGGATTTATATGTCTTTAAATTAGCTTTATTAATGGGTTTCATAGGGTAAACCCATTCCTCATCATCTTCAGCTTCCACTCCAGAAAGTTGGCAAAGTGCATAAATGAGGCCAGAATGTCCTAGACCTCCACTTATTTCACTCCTTGTCATGGTCAATATATTCTTAAAAATGATTCTCCCCACATTTAAATTTCTGTTATTTTGAATACAAAAATTTAGAATAGCTCTATCTCTTCTTACCTCACTATGGTGATAGGTCGGTAACAGAGTAGAGGAAATAAAATAGTTCCACGCTTTAGATGTAGTTTGGAGTGAAGCTCTTACTAAGAGATGATCAAATATGATGTCTAAATGCTTTGAAATCACCCCCAAATTTAAGATCTCTCAAGCCCTAGGTCAAAAATTGCATTTTTTAGAGGAAGGGGATGATGAATAGTGGCGGTTGACTGGTCAAAATCGCGGTTAAAGGTGTTTTTTTGAGATCTTGCCATCAGCGAGGTCTTCGGCACTGTCAATGAGCTCTATAGAATTAATATCATAAGTCTTGGGAAAAATCCACCGTCAGCGGCATCGAGGGCGCCGTCGACGGGCTCTATTGAATCTGTATTGAATTGGTTCAATTTCCGCATTTTTGCAATTTTGATCAATTTCAAGCCTCAATGGCATCCGTTCAATCATTATAGACATAATTTCAAGTGATTAAATGATGTACTTATCACAAATAAACTTTCACAACACAAAAAATCATAATTATATATAAATTCTAAGGGTTACAACATACGTTACACAACACACCTAAGTGGTATTTTCTCAACCTTAATACATCCATTCAACATCGCAACATCGCAATCCAAGCCACAACACTCAAAACGCTAAAAACAAACATCCTATGCTCAGTCTCAACTATACATAGATCTAAAAGCAAAATTCTAAAGCAAAGCAAACATAAAGTTTGAACCAAATTACATAAATACACAGACAGGTAGCTATGTAAATCTACTATTCTTCAGATTCAATGTTAGATTCTCCTCTGAGATCACCCATTGATTGCACATGAACGAAGAGGTTATAGAAGGTTCGGTATGGAAATTCTTCAGTAGAGTCCTCTTCTATCAATTTCATCCTTCTCATCAGGCGTATCAAACTTCCTTCGATATGTACAGAGTGCTCAAAATGTTCTTTCATCCTCCAATCTAGATGATCAAAAAAATCAGAAATATTGTTAATTTCATTCAAAACATTTTGTACTTCTTTCTCAAATTTCTTGATTCTGCACTAAAAATCACTATGGTTTTGTCTGGAACTAAAGGATGAATAGGCAGTGAATTATGAGACGATTGATCCACCATAATAGTCATATCTTTTTCATCTTTATTGGTTAGGAATCACTTAGTTGGCTCCAAAGGCTTCCAAGGTAGAAGTACATTTTCCCAATTCTCATAAGATACTTGGAACTGACTGCAAAGTAAGAAAATTGTGGAAGGATGTCCAAGCCCATAAGTAGATCCATGAACGATCAGGCCTAAAACAGACTACACAATTATAGATCCAATATCGATCGGCAGTCCCATTTGGATGTAGTAATTCAGAATAACACTTTCTTTAGAAACTTTATCAATATTCATCGTCGGTAATAATTTTGCAGAAATGAAGAAGTGCCAGTGTTTAGAAACGGGATTCAGAAGTGTCGCAAAAAAATTAACATACCCGTTTTCTCTCATTTCCTAGTCTTCAATTTCGTCCGTTAAATATTGGTAAATTTCATTCATCAGGTTTCTTGTCGGGAC
>NW_018234848.1:12278-13296 GCF_001263595.1 Phalaenopsis equestris
ACATAGACGACTCCCTGGTTGATTTCATGCAGATTAACATAAAATTCCTTCACCACAGGAACAACTACGACGACTGCACAACACTTCCCATCAGCTGTAGTGTAGTACAACACTTCCCATCTTCGCCACACAATCATCTCTTCAATTGCTGTCGAAGGATTGTTCGATCCTCGATTCACGAATCCTCTTTCTTTGATTAATCTCCTCTTTGTCAGCACTTTGTTGAAGATTTTCGGTTGAACACTCGCATTCTATGGTTTTCAGAGGAATTGGACACCATAGGGATGAATTTGGTGGAGTTTCAGTTCATTTTTGGGGAAATATGAACTTATGAATCAATTTTGGAAGTTTAAAAGGAGTAACTCCCGCCTAAAATAGCCAAAAATCGCCCATTCAAACTCCAAAAATCGCCATCCCACCGGTCTCGCCATTGGCGGGCCTTTAGAGTTTAATTACTTGGACTCTCAGGAAAAACCCGTCGTCGGCGGCGTCGATGGAGCCGTCGGTGGCGTCGATGACACCGTCGGCGGTGCAGTTGGCGTCTAAGGTAAAAATTGCACAGTTTCGCTCTGGTCCGAATGCGTTCCAATTTTTCTCTATGGATCCAATTTTTATGATGATTCAAGGGTAAATAGGAGTAGTAGAGTTCAATACTCCCATAAACTAACGATAATTTCAAATAAAACTACTATAATCATAATAAAAATAAAGATAATTATGGGTTGCCTATCATAAAGTTCTTGGTTTAACGTCGTCAGCCCGACCTATTTAGGTATTATTCAGGTTGACTGATCATTAAAACCTCTTTAAAATTCGGTCTGTTACCCTCAAAATATGGTTTTAACCTTTATCCATTTACTTTAAATCTATTTCCAGTTTTTTTATCTTCAATTTCAACAGCTCCGTAAGTATAAACTTGAGTCACAGTAAAGGGTCCTAACCAACGAGACTTCAATTTCCCAGGGAATAACTTCAGCCTTGTATTGTAAAGCAAAACTTCTTGTCCTGGTTCAAAGTT
>NW_018234848.1:15501-16352 GCF_001263595.1 Phalaenopsis equestris
ATTAACTTACTAAATATAGACATCATACATCTCTGGAATGTTGCCGGTGCCTTACATAATCCAAAAGGCATTCTTCGAATAGCAAAAGTTTTAAAAGGACTAGTAAATGTTCTTTTCTTGATTCTCAGGAGCAATAGAAATTTGATGGTAACCGGTATATCCATCTAAAAAATAAAAATATTTGTGCCCAGCAAGTTTATCTACTATTTGGTCTAAAAATTATAAAGGGAATTGATCTTTCTTAGTGGCAGTGTTTAATTTTCTATAATCAATGCAAATACGTCACCCGGTAATATGTCTGATAGGTATTAATTCATTATTCTCTTTTGTTTCAACAGTCACTTCTCCTTTCTTAGGAACACAATGGAGGACTTACCGGATTGGACTTACCCAAGCACTATCTGAAATAGAATATATAATTCAAGTGTCAAACCATTTCAAAATTTCCTTCTTAACTACTAATTTCATCATTAGATTAAATCTCTTTTGTGGATCAACTCTTGGTTTAAATTGTTCATCTAGTATAATTTTGTGCATACAGATCAAATGACTGATTCCCTTAATATCAGCTAAGGTCCAACCAAAAGCTTTCTTATATCTTTTTAATGTATCTAACAGTCTTTGATCTTGCAAATCATTTAATTTTAAAGATATAATAACAGGAAGTGTAGATGAGTCTCCCAGAAACACATACTTCAAGTGGTTAGGTAATATTTTCAACCATAGGTAATATTTTCAACTCAAGTTTAGGTGGTTTTATAATTGACGGAACTAGATTCTTATCAACATTTTCTGAAATATCCAACATCTCAAATTTTCCATGAACATAATCTAATTCTTCATTTTCTATT
>NW_018234849.1:0-1412 GCF_001263595.1 Phalaenopsis equestris
CCTGCATCTATCAGAACTCAGGGTGATTTAACACAGAAATTTCTTGCAAAAGATTTTTCACCACAAAAAACTGCAAAGCTTAAAATGATATTACATCTTTTTATCAGTTTGAAGGGGAATCTATTTATGAAGCGTGGGAACGATTTAAAAAACTCCTAAGAAAGTGTGCACACCACACTATACCAGACTAGTTGATAATTCAAACCTTTTATAATGGATTGAATGGATCTCTTAGATCTATTATCGATGGCGCTGCTAGTGGTTCATTGATGTCAAAACCATTTCATGATGCATATGCTTTAATTGAAGAGATGACTATTAATAATTTTCAATGGTCTTCTCAGAGGGTAAATCTCAAGAAAGTAGCCAATATTCATGAATTTGATGCTTTTAGAATGTTAGCAAATCAAATTGCCACAATTTCAAGGAAATTAGATCAGTTTAGAATGAATTTTTCTCAACCAATTTCAATGATTGAAGAGAATTCATTAAGCCAAATGATAGATTCTCAAACATCATTAGAAACTTTGAATGTCATAAATAATAAGTCAAATAATTCATATTCAAACTATTATAACACAAGTTGGAAAAACCATCCTAATCTTAACTGAAATAATAATAATTCGAGTGAAAATAATCAGTAATAGGGGAACAACCAACTAAACCCATTGAGAAACTTGAACAACTAAGGTAATAATAATTGTAGACCTACTTATTTTCAAGGTTTTAACATTAATTCACAGTTTAAGGAAAAAAAGTTATTTATAGAAGAAGTGGTTTTATAAATGGGAAATCAATTACAAAGTTAAGGAGCTCCAATCAGAAATATTGAGAATCAACTGAGACAAATAAAAAATTTATTATGTAATAGATCCTGAGGAACACTTCTTAGTAATATAGAGGTAAATCCAAAAGACCAGAATAAAGAGCAAGTAAAAACTGTTCAACTTAGAAGTGAAAAAGAGTTGGAAGGTAGAGTTCAAAAAGAGATTGAAGTAGAGAAAATTGAAGAATCAAAAGAGGACGCTCCAAAAGATTATGAGAGACATATTTCTCCACTAAAAATTGATTTGGAAAAACCACCACCTCCATTTCCTCAGAGACTTTGTCAGCAGAAGGTGGATAAACAATTTTCAAAATTTCTGGAAGTATTTAAGAAGCTTACAATTAATATTTCATTTGCTGAAGCCTTAGAACAAATGCTGAGCTATATAAAGTTTATGAAGGATATTCTCAACAGGAAAAGGAAGTTTGAAGATAATGAGATAGTTGTACTTAGTGAGGAGTGCAGTGCAATAATTCAGAAGAAGTTTTATGAAAAGCATAAAGATCTTGATAGCTTTACAATTCTATGTGGCAATAAAAGACATATTTATAGGAAAGCTTCATGTGATTTAGGTGCAAGCATTAAC
>NW_018234850.1:0-431 GCF_001263595.1 Phalaenopsis equestris
TTTTGACCGCCATATTTTCATGTATGAAAGTGATGCCTTATCCAAAAAAGGAATTTTTCCAAAGAAGAAAATTTTAACTTTATATGCCCATAATATTCAAAATTGAAAAATTATGCTTGTTCATAAATGAAATTTTGAGTTTATTTTCCTAAAGAAATAGTGGTCTTTTGTCTCTAATTTATGCTATTATGATGAATATAAATTAAATTTTCTTAAAAGAGTAACCAAGAGCTAAGCAATAATATGAACTTTTTGAGTATATTTTCCTCAAAGCAATAATGGGTATATATCTCTAATTCATGCTATTATGATGCATCTAAAATTAAATCTTCTCAAATGAGTAAACAAGAGCAATGCAATAACCATTGATTATAAAATAATAATAAAAAAACATTTCTAACATACATACATACATACATACATACATACAT
>NW_018234851.1:0-765 GCF_001263595.1 Phalaenopsis equestris
CTTATATTGTACAGCAGAGCTGTACAAAGGCCTAACTATAAGGTGAGAATTTATGCTGCATAAGAGAACAACCTCAAATAACTATGGCTTGTTGTTTAATTCTAAGGAAGGAAATGATTCAGTTGGGGATGACAGGTTTTCCTGTTGAAGATGGTCGTGTTGCTCACCATGCTAGCTCCAAGCTCCTCGTCGTGACGAGTTTAAGTTTTCTAAGGTGTCAAGTTATGATGTCAAAACTGACGGCCCTATGGTTGAAGTTATTTAAATATTATGGGGGATGTTAAAGTTGATTAGAGTGCCACCAGTTAGGAACCTATGGTTCCCTCATTCCGGTACCACTATTTTCTATTGGATTCACTTAGTCCAAATGAATTTACTAAACTCAACTTAATGAGTTCCATAATTTCATTTATACCGTGGAAAGCCTCGTTAGCAACCATAGGTTACCTCCTCCAAAGGATTTTAATTTAGTTGCAATTTTTGTTTTGTGTGATGTTTGTGATTAAGTTTTGAGTTGTCTTATATTTTGAATGTTGTTGCAGTGAATTTTATCTTCATTGATTTTAATGTTGGTTTTGGTTTTAGTTTTGGTTTTGTGGCTACCCTAACAGCTTTGGTTTTCATGCAAGGTGACATCGTTGTTTAGCATGCAAGTTTTGTAAGTATAAAAAGTACATTATGAAAGTACAAGAAATATGGCACTGTAAACTATAAAAAGAATACCTCAGGGGTCTTCTCGTTCCACAACCTAAAACTCAAAATGCA
>NW_018234852.1:0-292 GCF_001263595.1 Phalaenopsis equestris
TTGATGATATTGCACTTTAAAAAAAATGTATTTTTTAAGTTTTGATATAGGTATGATGAATTATGGCCATTGGAGCAAAAGGATGCAAAAATGGTGCAATTTGGAGCAAAAACGGTGCAATTTGGAGCAAAAACGGTGCAATTTGGAGCAAAAACGAGCAAGAAATAAAATTTTGCCCTGTCACCTTTCGATAAGTCTTTCGATGCTTAATCTCTTTTACACTTCTTGCATATTTTTGAAAGACATTAAACTTTAAGAGAAGGTTGTTTTCATGCTTATTTTGTAGGGCTAT
>NW_018234853.1:0-345 GCF_001263595.1 Phalaenopsis equestris
ACATAGTCCAAAACATATTACAAAAATAAATCTCATAGTTCTACTCCTCATTTTCTGAATCACCGTTATCCCAAAAACCTGCAGGCACATAATCAGGGTATTTTGGATATGGAGGAAATTGCACTTCTGGGTTATCCTGATGAGGTTTTCCAAAGATGAGTGAAATTTCTCTTCATAATCACTTTTTCTCCTATTATACCAATCAATATGCTCTGCAAAAAGCTCTAAATTCTGAACTTTATCAACCGTATAATTTATATTGTCCATCATCCTCTGTAATAATTGATCTTGGGTCTCAGTAGTCTCACCTCTAGAAGTAGAAGCACAGTAGAAGCACGTGAGGTA
>NW_018234853.1:367-5121 GCF_001263595.1 Phalaenopsis equestris
TGGTAGAAGCAACAGAAAGCTCCATTTCATAACTCCTAGAAAATCCTCCCCTCCAGCCAAAAATAGAATGCTGAGAGTAAGTCGGAATAAGTCTTCACATTTACTTTTGTGATAGGCTTTAGAGGCAACAGTGCCTCCCAATTATCATATTTCACTCCAGCCTGCTCACTTAAAGAAAAGATCAAGGAAGCAAATCTTAGACCTACAGTAGTAGCGGCAGTGGCATAACTAATGATAGTCTGACATATCAAAGCTCCAATGTTGATGAGTTTTTTGTTCACTTTTGGTTGAAGTTTAGTTTTTCCTCTTTAGTAGCCTAAGGTCTAGCCATAGGACTTTCCTATTGACTATTCTTAGAAAACAAGACATGGAACCCTCACCATTAGAAATTTCAAACTCCTCTTTACTGAACTTGAAGTTCCACATATCAGTCCTAACCTCTAACGCTTAGTAGGTGGGGTCACTATAGCGGAAACTCAAGATGAGTCACACTTAGGACCGCTGGACCTTAGGGTTGACCCTGGGTGTTGGTCTATGGCTAAGGCACTCACTTTCAATCACCTCTCTCACAATCATTCACAAATACAAACCCAAAATTTCTTGACCGTGATACCTTAATCTTTTGGGATACTCATGTAGATGGTCCCCTAAACCCACTGGCCATAGGCTAGGGGTTGGCTAGGTTTGGCTAAGACCAGTGCAAAGAGGACCCAAATGGGGTTTCCATTGGTCGATGGCTTATTTATGGTGGTTGGCACCCCAACTCTACCAAAATGCCCAACTTAGCCTTTTGTCCCTAAACCCCCAAATTACCTAAGTACTAATGGGACCCTAAATGTGGCCAAAATTCCCAAATTTACCCAAAACACCCAAATTTATTCAAATTCATTTCAAACACCTTGAAAACACCCAAACTATCCAAAATCCCCAAATTGACCAAATTACCAAAATACCCCTCTATAGCCCAAAATTCCAAAAATTCCCAGAAATTCTCAATAAATCCAAAATATCCCCAATTTCGTTTTTCTCAACTACTACATGACCCAATTTGATCAATTTGACCATCTTTAACCAAAACCCCCAAATTTACCTTTAAGAGCCCAAATTTCCTCAAATTCAACTCAAATGTTCACCAATTTGATCTCAATTGACCCCAATTTCAATCATAAACTCAAATTAACTTTTTATATGGCCAAAATAAATGAAATACAAGCTTAATTGGTCTATGATTTGAACCCAATTTTGATTTAAGTCAAAACCCCAATTTTGAAGTCAAAACCCCAATTTTGATTAAGTCAAAACCCCAATTTTGACCATATGATCTAATCTGACCAAATTAAACTCATAGCTCACTCAATTAGCCACAATTTGTGTTGAAAAATCTTCATAACGTCCCCCCTACATCAAAATTGACCTGTCCCCCATACATCAAAATTGACCTTTAATTGGCCTTGGTGAGACCTCAATTTCATTTGATTTCAACCTAAGTCCAAAAGCCCCAAATTTGGCCCCAAATTGGCTAAGTCCCCAAATTTCACCAAATTGATTGCCTTAATCCAAAAATTGGCACACAATTTATGTTGCAAACTCTTCATGAGGTTCCTATTGACCTTTTTCAATAATCAATTTGGACTTAGCCCAAGGCTAACCCAACCTAGACCCATGTCTAACCCAACATGCCCAAATTGACCAAATTTCAAAAATCCTTCAAATTGACCAACCAACTGAACTCAAAATCACTTCAACCCTTCACCAAAAATCTTCATAAAAATTTTCTACACAATTTTGATCAATCAATTGGGTCAATGGACATGGCTACTCTATCCCAAACCCAAGTTTTGTTCACTTGCACTCACTTGAACCCTTTCACCAAAAATTGACTTAACCATGTCTAAGCCACCAAAGTAATGATTTCACAGCCACCAAAACCTTCTTGAAGACCAAGCTAAACCATCCTAAAAGCACCATGACAATCTATGGACCAATAGATCCCCAAATTAAGGGATTTTACCCATTTTTGGACCTAACTTGAAATATCTCCAACATCATCACTTACCCTTGGGAGATAATCATCATTAGCCACCCCTGACTTCCCTGAGCCAAGAGGTGACCAATGTCTGGCTAGCCAACCACCTTGGTGGCTAGGAAATGGCCAAAATCATGACCAATATAAGGGTTTTTCACCCAATTCAAACCCAAAGGCCAAATCAGCCCAGCTGCTCATTGGAGCTTCTCTGCTCTCCACATAAGCAACCAAATGCACCCAAGCAACCAAATGCACCAAGCAACCAAATGCACCCCTCAATTGATCCTAGCAGCCAGCCTAGGCCATTTTATTTAAACTCTCCCTTCATGGCAAAAGAGAGAGAGCTTGAAATTCTTTGGGGAGCCTCTGTAAAACTTCTTCAAGAGCTTCCTGGAGACCTCTTGAGCTTAACTAAACCTTCCTTAGCCACTCAAATCCATAGCTTGAGTTCAATTTTGGAGCTCAATTTCAAGGCCGAAACAGGACATCCTCCAAACCTCCACTAAATTCAAATTAATTGTACCCACACCATCCCAACATCAAGAGAAGAAGATCCCCCATAAAAGCCCCATCATCCAACCACCCTAAGGTGCACTTCAACCAAACCCCCAAATCGGCCTTGATCAAATTTGGGTCTAAACATTTCATCACGACCAGAGGCTCCATCCCTAGGCTTCTGTCACCCACCTAAAGCTTGTACAAGCATCCAATCAAGGCTACCCCTCTTGGACCAAGGTGTTCAAAGTTAACTCTAAACCGAGCTTCTTTTAATTATTCATGAATATAAAGTCAATTTAAGGGTTCATCAACCGTATGGATGTGTTCTACTAGTCAATACAAGCATTTTAAAAAAATTCACTCCATTTTGTTAAGAATCAAGTGAGATATTAGCGTTTTAAAATGGACGGTTTTGGGGTCCAGTTCATTTGGGACGATGACCCGTGACTGTCGAATCGCGCGTGTATTGATCGGGTGGCCCTGATTGCATTGGACAGACCGCGATCCGACATGGCCGGGAATGAGCTGGCTGGCGGCGCCAATCGCACAACGACACATGGCCTATTCGACCCGTATGAGGTTGACATGGATAAGTAGGAAAATAGGGGCTTTTTCTTATTTATTTAATCCCTAAAACTTAAAAAATACATAACTTTGTGTAGAAAAATCACAAAAATAAAATAAAAATATCTTATTGCTCACTAAACAGAGGAAAACATTTTGGAATAAATTTTGAGTTCATTTAATGCACAAAATATTTTTAATTAATTAAACACTATTTAGAATTATTTGATTCTCCATGCATATTGACACATTACCTTGGCTTGAAATTTTAGTATGTTGTAGCCTCTATTAAGCGAAATATCCTCTAATTTTTCCAAAGTCAGAGGAGGTTTCTAGACAGAGATCCATATTTTTCAATTTCTAGCACATTATTTCCTTAAAATAATCATGGAAATTAGCATATTGATTAAAAAATTCTAAGAAAATTTTAGAAGGTCCACCATGACAAGAGAAACTTTTGAAAATAATTTCATGGGTCAAGTCATTTAAAATACACTTAAATTTTACAAACACTAAATCACTAAGATAATTAATTTTGGAAAATATAAACATTTAAATGATTTGATTATTGATCTCCACTGTGATTTATGATCCATAGAACTCATCATAAAAATTTTAAAATATTTTGAGTTCATTTGAAAACTTAAGTTGATTTTTAAAGATAAATACCACTTTTGGCATTTAAATAATTTTAAAAAAAATAATATAACTCAAAAAATTATGAAATTTAGTTTTTTTAGTTTTCTTTGATTAGGGGTATTTTTTAAAAATAAAATGATATTTATAATAAAAACTTGATTTTTAGCCTATTTTAAATATTTAAATAATTAAAAATTCATAAAAATCACAAAAATAAAAAAACTCATGGAAATGTTCTAAATTGCTTCCTAATCACTTATGAACAATTAGAATACTTTTTCTGATTTTCTAAATAAGATATTGAATTTTAAAGACTAAAAAAAAAATTTTAAAAAGCTAAAAAAGATTTTTCACTAAAATAATTCCAATAAATCAAAAAAATCATAAAAATATGAAATTTTCTTCTTTGAGTTCCCTAACCTTAGAGATATTTTTTAAAAAGATAAAACATAATTTTCACCATTTAAAATATTTTAGTTTTATTAAATAGCCGAGAACTTAAAATAATTCTAATAAATCACATAGAATTAAAAAAATTATAAAATTTGATCCAAAGGCTTATCTAGTCTATTTCTACCTCCAGTAAAAATATCAAGGGATTATAATTTACCTTGATCAAGTTAGGAATTTTCTTTGAAAAATCTTATTTTTGCATTAAAATAATTATATAAAAAAAACTAAATTTTGAAAATCACATTTTATCCTCTGATGTCTTAATTGACCCATGAAAGAGGTAGGATACAAATTTTAAAGTCATTTGAATTGAATTTGACAAATTATGAAGTGATAGAGCCTTAGGGAAAATGTGTACTTTTGGAGAATTAGCCTTAATAAATATTTAGGTTTATTTAAGGAGGGAAATGGGTAATCTCTGGTCTTAATCAGTTTATTTGAATTTGAAATACAAAGAAGTTAATTGGTAGAAACCAATCTCACTTTCTTAAATAAGTTAATAAATTTCTAAATTATTAAAATTTGGAAGTTTATTAAAATTAAATGATCCTGGACTTAGGGGTATGAATTTTAA
>NW_018234853.1:5562-6132 GCF_001263595.1 Phalaenopsis equestris
TTCCACCAGGCAGCGAGAGAGTAGCATGGTCCTGCTTCTTTCTCTAGATCTGTTGCATACCTCGAAGATCTAACAAACTTAATATGTTTTGCTTGGCAACATCATCCTTAATTAAACTTCTAAAGGACCTGCCAAGATATGACATAGGGTTGGGAAAGCTACCAAAACCTTACTTTTTCTGCTCTTCATAAACTGCCTTGACATGCATTTTAAGTTTCAGGTGGTGGAACGAGAAGACTCTCCAGGTACACTTTTACAGTTTCTTTCATTGTCTTTCTTGTACTTTTATACTGTGTTTCTTATACTGTACTTTTATATCTGCAAATTTGCATGTTAAACAACGATGTCGCCCTGCTTGAAAACTAAAACTACCAGGATAGCCACATAACCAAAACCAAAATAAAATCAACCAAGATAAAATTCACCCACAACATTCAAAATATAAAACAATTCAAAATTTAATCACAAACACCACACAAAACTACAACTTCAACTAAATTAAGACATCTCTATTGGATGATCGGGAATCCCTCGGAGGAGGTAACCTACGGTTGCTAACGAGGTTTCTCA
>NW_018234853.1:6427-11165 GCF_001263595.1 Phalaenopsis equestris
CAATCTTCCTTCCTTAGACTTAAACAACAAAGCCATAGGACTTCGAGGTTGCTTGCTTATGCAACGTAAATCCTCACCTTATTTTTAGGCTTTTGTACAGCCCTGCTATACAATATAAGCCCTAACTCATCTTAGGATTTTGAGGTTGTCGTTTGCCATGATCTAAATCCTCATATCTTCCAGGCTATTTGTGTGATCATTTCACACGAATGTAAGTCTAACTAATAAAATTGGCAGGATAAAACACCTAAACATCTCTCCTCAAAACTGAAGCCAAACATTAGGATAGCTTAGGAAGTCACCGAGGTTCGCCTCTGGATCCATGACATCCCCTGGTTCTTCCTCCCTTGGATTCTACAATAAAATGTTTCAAATTTTAACCAATCCCCTTTCACACCTCCACATCTGATTTCATTGAAAAGTCCTACCCTTTGAAACACCTTGAAGACAATATTTCCTGATTTTTATCGAGAGTCTTCTTAAATGACTTTGGTCATTTAATATGTAATTAACTTTAGGAGCTTGCCCTTATAGGAAGCATGTCCAAACCCAGTTTAATATAAACCATATTTAATCCTTTATATTGAATAGGGGAATTTGTCAGCAAATACAAAGGTTTCACAGACCAAACAGACGTCATACTTTCCTTAGTTTATTTGATCAAGCCTCATCCTCAAGTCTTGTGTTTATCCTTCGAGATAGATACAAGATTTGAGATACAGGTGCTCTTTCATTTAAACTATGAAAAAAATGGGGTCAGTTTGATTTCATACTTCAACGTCCTTCCAAAGCGAGCGACGGGATTTCAATTCCGGCGACCGACAGCTTCTTACAGGCAACCCCCACAAACCCAACTTTTCCTCGCCGACACTTTTCTTCATGGATACAATAATTTAACGTTGCCCTCTCCCTGGTAACTTCATTAAGATGATTTGTAGGTAATAGACGGGTAGAAATAAAATAATTTCATGCCTTTGAAGGTGCACCTAACTTTGACGTGACAAAGTTGACTCTCCTCTCATTAGTGATCTTCCAGTGATCTTTCCTCTCATTAGTGATCTTCCAGAGTCCTCTTCCAACATTCAAATAAGAAATAATCTCATCTAGCTCTATCTTAGTCAGACTATAATTTGCATAAAAGCATAAGGTATCTGGTGCAAATGGTAGAATAAATTGACTACCTCCGGTGAAAAGGGTACCAACTTTCCTCGAACCATGACTTTATCATCTTCAGCTTCAGGGAGGTTTGCATAGAACTCCCTAACAACCAAAATAAATGCAACAGCAGAAAAATAATAGAATCGGTCCCATTATCGGCGAACAATCAGATCTTCCACAGATCCACCTGGATTCTTAAAACAATGCTCTTGAATAAGCTTTCATTATTGCAACGCATCACTATACATATCTTGAGCCTTCGAACTAAAAAAGTTGCTTGAATCAAAAGGGTTCTTTCCTTTACTCCTCTTCATTCTTGGTGTCATGCTACAGATTTATAAAATTCCAAAAATAACTTCAAAAATCAATTCTAAACTACTCAACTAAACTTCCAAAAGCTTAAACTACACTACCTATGCAATTTCCATAGATTTTCCTAATTTTTCACCATGAATAGTGAGTTTTCTAATTCTTCCAAATGTACTCAAAATACATGGTGAAAATCCAAAATTTTTGCATAGAAGTAAAGCTCTTACCTTAATAAATTCAAATCTAGCAATTTTTTCTTGATTCCACCAGGAAATCTCCACTTAATAGTGTGTCCTAGCTCTCCAAAATTGTGATTTTGAGAGGTTAAAGGTGACGGGAGGGTGAAAAATTGTGATTTTCGGGTTAATTTTTCACTTTTAACCATTCGAGAACTGGTTTTCATGCACTGGTGTTTAAGCGCGGATAACTGGCACTTAGGCGCCTTCTTCTTGGGTTACATTGCGCAAAAGTGTGAGATGTGGCGCTTAGGCGCTACCAGTGCACAATTTTTGAGATTTTAAAATTTAAGTAAAATGCACTATTTGCCTAAGTATACCACCCCTAAATAGTCTCATAACACTTAGTCTCACCCCTAAATTTTCTTATAACACTTAAATGACTATTTTCATCTCCTATAACTCTCTTCTCTCTCAAAATTCTCTATATAACTCAATTCAATTCGAACTAAAAATAACACTAAGTTTCACACAAAAAAACACATATATTAATTCACAAACAATTACAAGTACATGTAACACATAATTCTCACTCCAAATAGTCTTGGACGAGAAAACTTTCTAAGCACGAACACTTAACAAACATTCATAATTAACACATAAAAGTCATAAATACTAAAAATAAAACTTAAACACTAACACATAATCACAATGACTACTAACAAACAAACTCTGACATCGAACTTAATTCCATTCTTCATTTGATGGGACAAACTCTAGTCTTTCATTAGTCTCTCTTGGGGCAATCGAAATATAAAGTTGATAAAATGGACGGTGCTGGCGTACTATGATATTATCTTCTTCAATCCATTTTTGGTTAAGAAACATCTCCTTATCCGTCTTCCTCTATATAACTAGTATGACCAAATTGCATTTTCAATTGACATCCAATAACATCCAATATGCTCAAAATATGCTCAAGATGTGCATGAATCTCAATTACCTTGGTCTCAAGTAAAGCCAAAGTAGTCTCAATTTTGCTAAACTTTTCTGATATTCCTTTGATACTAATGGCTAAGAAACTGTTACACATCTCTTGTACACTTTGACTAATGAATATCTTCCTCATGGTCACTTCCTTCTTCTTCAAATCCATCTCCCATGAAGACATTTTCTCTAAATCTCTCTTTCTCTTAGACTTTTAGGGCTGAAAATGATTTGGGGTGAAATTTCATCACAAAACCCTTCTATTTATAGGCCTAAATCCCTCAAATAACTTCTAGGCTCATCTAGGAATTGCCTTGACACGTTTTTACTAACTAATTAGTGGTTAAACCTTCTAGAATCTTAATTTCACACATGATTTTTAACTGTCGCTCTTAAGCGCCAGTGGACATTTTTGCACCAGTCAACTTAACATCCAAATTCTCATTTTAAAATGTCTAAATCACTATATAAAGTCTTAAAATCAATACTAACACATAATAGTCTCAAAAATGCTACCCCAATTTTTCTTAATCACACAAAAAATAACAATAAAAATAAAAAGATAATTATGGGTTTCATCCCACAAAGCGCTTGGTTTTACGTCGTCAGCTCGACATAACCAGTGCTTACTCTGGTTGACCCAACATCATTCCATCATTAAACTTATTCCCCTATAAAATAAGGCCCTATAAAATAAGGTTTCAGTCTATGACCATTCACTTTAAATATTATATCAGTCTTAGGATCTTTAATATCCACAGCTCCATAAGGATAAATTTTCATCACAACAAATGGGTCCATCCACCTGGACTTAAATTTGCCTGGAAATAATCTTAACCTTACATTATATAGCAAAACTTTTGCTCTAGCTGAAAATTTTTAGTAAGAATCCTTTGATCATGCCACTTCTTCATCTTTTCTTTGTAAATCTTAGTACTTTCATAAGATTCATTCCTTATCTTTCCAAGCTCATTTAATTGCAATAATCTTTTCTCACCAGCATCTTTGTATAATTGAACTCTTTAATATTGCCCAATATGTTTTATGCTCATGTTCAACTGGTAAGTGACAAGTTTTCCCAAACATTAGCATGTGGGGACATTCCTATAGGAGTTCAATACGCAGTCCTATAAGCCCACAAAGCATAGTCAAGTTTGACTGACCAATCCATTTTTGTTGGATTCATAGGATTTTCCATAATTCTTTTAATTTCTCGATTGGATAATCAGCCAAACCACTTGTAAAGGATGATAAGCAGTAGCAATTTTATGATTTATATGATATTTTATTAATAACTTCTCCATTATGGCATTTCTGAAATTACTTCTCCTATCAGTTATGATAACTCTCGGCATCCCAAATCTACAAAATATGTTCATTTTCAAAATTTTTGCAACACTTTGAGCATCACATCGAGGTAAAACAACAGCTTCTATCCATTTGGATACATAGTCCACTGCTAACAAAATATATAAATTTTAAAAGGATGGTATAAATGGACCCATGAAATCTAATCCCCAAACATCAAATATTTCAACTGCTAGCATATAATTGAGGGGCATCTCATTTCTTCTAAAAATACTGCCTACTCCCTGACATCTATCACAAGTTTTGATATAAGTATTAACATCTCTAAAATTAGTAGGTCAAAAGAATCCATATTGTAAAATTTTTTATGTTATTTTATTAACACCAAAATGTCCCCCAAAATTAAAATTATGACATTTTTTAATAATTTCATAAGTTTCTTCTAATGGTACACATCTTTGAATAATCAGATCATTTCCTTGTTTATATAAAAATGGGTCATCCCAAAAATAAGTCTTGGCTTCAGATTTCCTCTTCTGTTGGTATGTCATTCCATATGGTATAATATCACTAACAAGAAAGTTCACAATATCGGCATACCAAGGAACACGCCACTCATTAATATTGAACAATTTTTCATCTAAAAAATATTCCTTATTTTTTTTTTTTCAAAATATAGTGGTTTTTCTAAATCATCCCTGGACAAATGATCAACAATTTGATTTTCAGTCCCCTTTTGATCTACTATTTCAAAATCAAATTCTTACAAAAGAAGAATCCATTTTATAAGTCTAGGTTTA
>NW_018234853.1:11317-13830 GCF_001263595.1 Phalaenopsis equestris
TATTGCTAATAACCTATTGCTAATAACTCTTTTTTTAGTTTTTGTATAATTAAGTTGAGTTTCATTAAGAGTTTCAATAGCATAGTAATTAACTTTGAAAATTTTATCATATCTTTGTCCTAAAACAGCTCCAATAGCATAATCACTAGCATCACATATCAGTTCAAAAAGTTTTCCCCAATCTGTTGAAACTATAATTGGTGCAGTGATTAATTTTTCTTTTAATAACTCAAAAGCTTTTAGGCACTCTTCATCAAAATTGAAAATTGTATCTTTCTTCAGTAAATGGCATAATTGCTTAGCAATTTTTGAAAAGTCTTTAATATATCGCCTGTAGAATCCAGCATGTCTTAAAAAACTCTTAATTTCCCTTACATTCATTGGATAAGCTAAATTAGCGATCACTTAAATTTTAGCAGAATCTACTTCCATATCATCTTCTGATATTTTGTCCTAATACAATTCCTCCTGCTACCATAAATTGACATTTTTTCCAATTAAGGACTAAATTTGTTTCTTCATAGTGCTTGAGAACTTTTGATAAATTTTCTAAACATAAATCAAATGAAGTTCCAAACACTGAAAAAATCATCCATAAATACTTCAATCCCTTTTTCAATTAAATCACAAAAAATTGTCATCATACATCTTTGAAATGTAGCAGAGGCATTACATAAACCAAAGGGCATTGGACTGGTAAACGTTGTTTTCTCTTGATCCTCAGGAGTTATATATATTTAGTGAGAACCAGTATATTCATCCAGAAAATAAAAGTATTTATGCCCACCTAGTCTATCCAGCATTTGATCTAGAAAGAGTAATGGAAAATGATCTTTCCTAGTGGCAAGATTTAATTTTCTATAATCAATGCATATTTTCCACCCTACAACTTATCTAATATGTATTAACTCATTATGTTCATTCACAGTCACAATTACTTTTCCTTTGCTCCTCCTTCCTTAAGAACGAGTGAATTGGACTAACTCATGCACTATTTAAAATAGGGTAGATAATTTCAGCATCTAACCACTTTAACATTTCTTTATTAACAACTTCTTTCATAAAAGGAATTCAATCTCCTTTGAGGATCAGCTCTGTGTTTGTAGTTCTCTTCCATATAAATTCTATGCATACAAATTGAAGGACAAATTCTTTTAATATCAACTATTGTCCATCCAAAGGCTTTCTTAAATTTTTTCAAAATTTTCATCAATCATTCTTCTTCCATCATTAACTCTAAGAAAATTATAACTGCTAAAGTTAAAGAATCTCCTAAATAGGCATATTTTAACTGATCAGGAAGTAACTTCAACTCAAGTTCTAGAGGTTTTTCTATCAATGGATAGAATGATTTATCTTTTTCTATAGTGTCCAGAACTTCAAAACTTTCTCGAACATAGTTTGAATCTTCCTTAAAAAGATCTTCACATTGATCTAATTCCCCTTCTTGCTCGTGTTTCAAATCTTTTTCTTCAGATTTTTCTTCATAAATAATTTTGAAATGGCATTCACTCAGATATCTTATAACATCTATTCAATAACATTCATCATCTTTATCTTTTGTAGGATATTTCATTGATATTGAAATGTTAAAAGTAACAATTTGATCATTGACGCGCATTGTTAATTCCCATTTTTACACATCTATCATTGCTCTTCCTATGGCTAGGAAAGGTCTCCCCAAAATGATAGTTATCTCTTTATCTTCCTCCATATTTAGCACAATAAAATCAACATGAAAGATAAATTGATCTACTTTCAATAGGACATCTTCTACAACTCATTTAGGGTATGTTATCGAATGATCTGTTAACTGTAGAGTTACAGTAATAGGGGTTATTTCTTCTAATCCTAATCTTTTAAGTATTGATAATGGAATAAGTTTAATTCTTGCACCTAAATCACATAAAGACCTAAATCACATAAAGCAATCACATAAAGCTTTCCCATAAAATATGTCTCATATTGCACATGGAATTGTAAAGCTACAATGATATTTAAGCTTTTCAGGAAGCTTCTTCTGAATTATAGAACTGCACTCCTCACTAAGTGCAACAGTTTCATTATCTTCAAACTTGCTTTTTCTGTTGAGAATATCCTTCATAAACTTTACATAGCTTGGCATTTGTTCTAAGGCTTCAGCAAATGAAATATTAATTGTAAGCTTCTTAAAGATTTCTAGAAATTTTGAAAATTCTTATCCAACTTCTGCTGACGAAGTCTCTGAGGAAATGGAGGTGGTGGTTTTTATAAGTTAACTTTTAGAGGAGAAATAGATCTTTCAGAATCTTTTGGAGCGTCCTCTTTTTATTCTTCAATTTCTTCTCTCTCTACTTCAGTTTCTTTTTGAATCCTTCCTTCTAACTCTCATCCGCTTCTAAGTTGAATGGCTTTTACTTGGTTTTTTTTCTGGTCTTTTGGATTTGTTTCAGTATTGCTAGAAAGTTTTTCCTGGGATCTATTGCTTAATGAATTTGCATTTCTCTAAGTTGATTCTCAATATTTCTAATTGT
>NW_018234854.1:0-1187 GCF_001263595.1 Phalaenopsis equestris
CAGTTTGACTTCATCTTTTTGAAAACTAAAATTTTAAGAAATAAATGTCCTTCCGAAGCGGACAGTGAGATTTCAATTCCAATGACCGACGGCTTCTAACGGGCAAACCCCACACCAAAAATAGTGCCGACACTATAATTGTTTGGCGACTCCACTGGGGATCAGCTTCTCTCTCCATTTAAGTCAAGAAAAAAAAATATCTTCATACATCGGTAATGCATTCATGTCCCTCATGAATCAAGATTACCTTTCTTCCGTTGGCATACTTTACCCATTTCTGTCTTGGGAAAGTACGTCAACTTTTTTGAACTTCAGGACCCCCAATAAGTGTGTAGGTGGACTAGTTCCACCTGGGCGTTGTAGAAAGTGGGTCCCGCATTGGGTACCAAACTTTGCATTATCGGCTCCTTTCGGGAATGATTTTGCTTTTCTGAATCCAGTACTGGGTCCTAAAACATTTTAATTTTACAAATTAGACCAAATTGCGTCATACTACGCAAATTTTGTAAATTTTAATCAAGTCTTTTTGAAAATTTTGAAATTTTCATTAACCTGGTCTTTAGGCCTCCCTTTGTTAGCTTTTGTGTTTGCGCTAAAACTACAACACTTTGGCCATATAACTAACCCCAGCACTTTATTTTGCGAAGTTGCTGCACTGACCTACCCAACGCTAACATTCACCTGCAACCTGCTAACAAGCCGCGAGGCCCGCAACGTTGCTACTACCATCAAGTTTGGAATAGGATTTGAAGATCTCGAGGTCACCCTCGGGAAGGTTCCTTTTGTTGTTGTGAAAGTTGCTGCTCCAGAAGTACAAGAGCCAGCTGCTGAATTCAACTTGAACTCCCTTGATGACTTTCCTGTTCACAAGAAAATCAAGACCTCTGCTATTGTCTCCATAACACCAATAAAGACAGTTGTCCCTGCTACTAAGGGAAAAGAAATCGTGATAATAGAAAATCTGACTGAAGAGTTAGCTGCTTTACCTTCAACTTTCGAAATCAGATCAAGTTCAAAGACTATACCGTTGACCCAGTCTCAGAGTAGATAAAATTCAGATCCCTGAGAAAATATCTACTGAAGAGGAACCTCATCAGAAGGAAGAAGAATTACCAGAAATCTATCCAATGCTGAGAGGGGGAAAATTCTATTCTCTTATGAATACCGATGGAAACGAAAATGTCCAA
>NW_018234855.1:0-9353 GCF_001263595.1 Phalaenopsis equestris
AAAGGTAAAAAATGCTAAAAAGATTGAAAAATGATCAAATTTAAAGCAAAAAAGTGAAAATCGTGCTAAAGTGTTTTGGCGCCTAAGCGCCAGATCCGACGCTTAAGTGCTGGTGAAACTGAGAAGGCCACGCCTAAGCGCCAGAGGCCTAGCGCTTAAGCGCCTGAGGTAGTTATGTGACGGTTTACTTCATTTTGCTGAATTTTGAAAGGACAATTGAGGCACCTATGGGCTAAGGAGGGTGCTTATGACCACTAGAAACGAAAATATGGTTATAAGACTTGTGAAAGGAGGCATCCCTTTGAGAATACATTAAATTGGGATACATTTTGAAGAGTTACCATGACACCTCTTAGAGATTTATAAAATAAGGAAGTTGAGACCTTTTGAATTGTGCTTGAAGTCCTGAAATGTGTTGAAAAGTGGGAGGAACGTTTGGAGAGATTTTCAAGAACCACAAATTTACTTTATTATTTTTATTTTTAGTTTTATTTTGAGAGTTAAGAGTGTTGTAAAAGAGAAGAGATTCAAATGAACTTCAAGAGTTTGGTGGAGGATTTGAGATAAGTTTTTATCTTTTGGTTTTAATCGAGACTTTTTGTTGGTTTGACAATGATTTCTACTTTTAAACTAAAGTGTGGTTTTATTTTCTCTATGAATTCTGAGTAGTTTTCTTTATCTTTCTCCTTAAAATGATAAGTAATTAAAGTTTTGGAAGGTAGTTGTAGAGAGTATTAGTCTTTAATGTTGGAAAGTTGTGATGATTTAATTCTATGCACTTCATTTATTTTCTTGATTTGGCATATCTAGATGATAAAATTTGTTGTGAGAACATATAAGAACCGAGCTGATGTTGTCTCAGTCAACAATTGGAAAGAATCACTTGAGGTTGTATGAATGAGAATGTAATTCATATGATTTAGTGCAAATAAATAGAGAAATAATCTTTGAAGTGTGTAGAGTGTGTAGAGTTAGAGGACTAAGTGACAAGTTAAAGCCCCCAACTTGGTTTATTATTTTAGGTTCTGATACGAGATGTTAGGCCCCAGGTGGATGAAATCGAGGGAACTCTAGAGTAAGAGCTAGTATCTTCCCTGCCTAGTCGGTCTTCAGAACTATTCAAACTTTAAATTACTCAATATTTTTTATAGCATCTTAGTAAGGGTAAAGAATATTATTGCTCCTATTTGTCACAGCACAATTTGCATACCTCCACAATAGAATTCCTATAATTATTACTGATCATGATGAGGAGAAGAATATTTTCATATTCAGTGTTTTTTTTACATAAACTCAAGTTAACTTTAGAAGTTTTTATTATTTTGTCAATATATCAAAAATACCGAAAAGATTTGAATTTTACTTACTGCGAAAATATCTATAAGTTTAAGTAACTGTCTTTCTAAATAGAAAGTTTGTCATTCAATAGTGCATATTGCTATTTTCCCTGTGAGTTTGATATTCATGTCCCAATCAAAAAGTCTTATATTACTTGATAACGATACGTATACTTGTGTAGTATCCCAATATATATATATATATATATATATATATATTAAAAATTTAAATTCTTATTTTCTCCAGGATCAAGTTTTTGGTTCTTTTGCAAAGTAAGGAAACATAAGTGAAAAATATCATCAAAAATATTGTTCTACTGCTGCAAATAAATAGTAAGTCGGGATCAAGGATCCTGTCAATTGGTTGATGGCCAAGAGAAATACAAAAGCTTCTGATTAACATACAACATTTGAAAAAAATATTATACAACGTGAAATTTTCTAGAGCAAACTTTAAGAATAAATTGCCGTTTTTTTGAGAACCACTGTTTTGCACTTGTATGTAACTAGGTCTCAAATTAAAAGAAGTAAAAAACAATAAATGAAATTGGAAGAAGTAAAATGCATAATTTTTACAAAATTTAAATAAAAATCTTTCTTTGGTCTTTCCAAACCTCTTCCTTAGTTCTTAGGATTCTTTCACCGATTCTAATTTGCTCTTTTATAAATTATCTTAAAAGAAAAATAGATTTTAATAAATAAAATGAAAACCCCTAAATAAGATTTTTGAAGCTTCTATAAATCTTTAGCTCAAATAATTTAGCACATATACATTCTGTCTGTTTTTTTGGAAGAAAATGTTAGGTGGATGGCTGATCTTTACCTTCTGCAATGGCTTTAATCTCGCATTAGATTGTCAGTTTTTGATCGGCCTGGGTGGCTTTTTAGTAGTCTTCAACCTTTCTGTCAGCTGGTTATCGGTCGGCTAGTAGTTCATCTGCCAGTCGGCTTTATGAACACTTAGCTTTTGATCTTGGATCTTCAAATTATCTCTAGATTCCCACAGACTATTTTTATGTGCACATTTTCTTTCACCTTGCTGTGTAGATTTTATAATTTCTAGCATTATCTTAACAAAAGCCGATATGGGCTTGAAACATGATTAAAGAATTACATCTACCTTGGAAAACTTTATTGGAGAGGAGGATGACATCAAGCCTGCTCTTAGAAAGTGGCCTTATATATTCAATCTTTGAGTTGTCACTAACGCTTGTAATTTATATATGGTTATATATATATCTCTCTCTGTATGTATAACTTTTATATAAATGTTAAATTAACTTTATGCGTATGATTTAAAATTCTTGCTGCCTGAGTCAAAACGTAACTCAATGAGTCCTGGATTATTCTTAGCTGAATTATCAAACATGATTTTTCTAGCTGGAAGCTTCATGAAAGAAGAGCGAAGAACGAATACGTAAATCGTCAGGAGTCAATAAAACTGTTCAAGAAAATGAAAGCCAAGAAGGCTGAGTCTTCAATTTTCTATGCCAACAATTTTTAAACGAGTATACAGAAGGAATCATACATTGCATGGCAAACTTGACTAAAATATACTTATTTGGCATGGCGTGACCTCTCTTAAAATTGGGGGCATTTACTTACATACCACCCAATTCTTATGTATTTACATATCAACACCTAAAGTTTGCTTTGTATATTACTTTATTAAATTTTGAAAAGCAAAATACGGCTTTTTATGCATAGGAAAGATGCTGCAAATATTAAAGTTGAAGTTTAGGTGTTAAGAATGTAAATACATTGGAATTGAGTGGTATGTATCTAAGTCTTGGCTTTTTTTATTCCAAATAGATTTAGCCATCTAGATGATGATGATGCTTTCGATAATGAAGTGATGTGGACCAACAGCCAACTAGGATTATTGTATATTGCTCCATAACTCTTTTTTTTGTTTGTAAAGGATTCTGATTTGTTGATTAGATTATGAATTACGTTACAAGTATTATAAATTTGGTGAATGTTGTATTTTTCTCTCCAATATTTGTAGACTTGTAATATTTTGTTGCTTGGAGATAAAATATAATGAATACTAGATTGTGCCAAACTAAATTTAAGATTACCCAAGGCTTATAAACTCAGAGGTCTAAGGCTACAAAATCATATGTTTATGGAGAGAGTCATATTCATTCATGTAGTCATTTATTTCGGTGAACATATAAGTCGTATCTAGGCTATGTAGTTAAAAGAGAGTCTGACAAGTTAATATATTTTAATCCTAAAGCTTAAATGTTTTAAAATATGTTTTGAAAAAAAAATTCTCTTTTTAATTGGTTTGAACGAGGTTTTGAGAACAAGTTTAATTTTTTAATCTTTAAGGAAATAATCCTTTAAAAAGGGTCAGGAAGAAATCATAAAGAAGTCTCTTTCAAAGAAAGTCTCAAAGTTTTAAGATTCGGAGAAAATGTCTTTTAAAGTTTGAAAAATAACTTTGAGATTTTCTTTAAAGTAGCTCTCTCTTTAGGGTTTTGGAAAGGTTTCTTTCGTTTGAAAAAGATTTTGAAGCTTTAAGGAAAATATTATCTCTTAAAAAGAATGCTTTTAAAACACTTAAATATTTGAAAAAACCACCTTGAGCTTCTCTAAAGTTAAAAATTAAAACTTCTCTAAATGGAAGGGAAAACTATAAAGTGCAATCTACAGACTATTGAAACTGAAAAAGATAGATGTACAAAGTAAAAATAAAATAACACTAAAAGTTTTTCATTAACTTCCTTTGACAAGTCACTTGATGATGATGTTAAAATCACTTCATCCAAACCATCACTAGAAGCATGCTCATCGATATCAATTTCCTTATGTTTTCCATCAACATTCACTAAATTTACCCCTTCATCGATAGTGTTAAGTGAAATGTATGATTCTATCATTTCTAATTTCTGATGAGCTAGTTCACTGGAATTCTGAATATTAAGGGTCGTTGTTGGTTTAGTAGCTATGACTATTGCCCACTCTACTTTGTCTATTCTTTTATGGGGATATGGAAGATAAAATGCCTGACTTGCTTGTCTTGTTAAAAAGAATGGATCAAATTACCATATCTCTTATTCAATTTTAGTTCTAGGATATTATACAATTGGCTAACTCTTGTTCCATAATTAGGAACAGGATTGAACTTGTCACAGTTGAACAGAAATACATTCTCACAAATAGAGTCAGGATAAGATAGTTCAATAATTTCTTCAAGAATCCTATAGTAATCTATCTCATCAATCGAGTTATTGTTTGCTTTAATACAAAAACCGAAATAATAAGTCTTTTTCTCTTCTAAGCAAGACTTTATATGAAACTTGTAGCCATTCGCATCATAAATTTGCCAAATTTTGACAATGTGCATGGGTCCTCAAGGAAGATCTAGCAAGCCCTAATTTTTTACTCCATTATTCCAATCATGAATCTAGTTATTAAAAAAAAATCATTTGTCATTAAAGATAATTAATAATAATTCTCTTAGATGTTTAATGGTTTTAATAAACATTTACATGTGTTGTGAACTAGTCGTGAAAATTATTTTCTATCTCGTGGGGTGTGATATCATCTTCAACTGAGCACAACAAATCTCAGAATAAATTGTTACTACGATGAAAAAAATTATGGATTAGCCATGATAATATTTTCACCCAGAAGAACAAACTATTAATAGAATTTAATGTCTTACACAATAAAGGGTTGAACTTCGTCTTAATTTATAAGAACATAAAGTGTCACTGCTCAAAGTTCCTGATCACAGAGATAATGTGATGTGCACTTCCATGATGCTATACCAAACTACTAAAAAATAGAAAGTTTCGTGGGAGGCACCACACCCAATGACATGGAATCTTCTTACATAAAATAATAGGAGCAGAAAGAGGTAGTCTCCTACAGTTGACATGCCTCAAATATGAATCCTTTTGGTCATACTTTATTCTTGACAGTTCGCTTCAGTTTATTCCAAAATATGTAATGTAATTATTTCACAATATTATTTATGAAGTATTTGCTAGAAATTTTTTTCACTAAATTGCTACTATGTACCTCTTAAATGGATACTTCCATAATTACTGTACTGGTCCACCAAGTAAGGTTTCATGTGGTAGGTATATTGGCAGATGCTCCATGGAGTAGAAAAGACTAGCTGGAATTATTCTTTTAAGCTTGTAAAATATTATCAAAATGTTTACTTCTAACTATCGTATGGCAACAACATTCAAATGAGATGCACATATCTGCTTGAAGAACACACTAATTTCAATCAGGGGATTAAAAAAATCACTTGACAAGTAGCTAAATGAGGTTGACAACAAATTTTGAAGAAAAATATGACAATCATAGCTTTCCATTCTAAATATCTTTCTGGACTCCACATGAATGCAACTACTCAAATTTGAAGCATATATACTCGAGAATTTCAATATTTGTAGCCACTCACGAATTGATGTACGTTATGTCAAAGTAAGAGAATATCTTATTTTGGGCTTCAAAAGCTTTCTAGTAATAGTTTCCTGAATTTGTAGCTCCCTCTTTTTACAAATCTTCTTCAAATCTAATCTGGCATTCACGTTATCTTTAATTTTTTGTTTAACATTTATCGCAATATTGAATATATTGTCAAAAAAACTTTTCTCTATGTGCATCACATTGAAATTATGCTTGATCATGTTATCCTTCTAGTAAGGTAGATCCAAAAAAAAAGGTTTCTTTGACTAGTTATAAGAAAACACGAAAGCCTGATAGATGATGTGAAGATAGGTTGGAATAAACAACAATATTTGGAATATCAGTAACTATCTGAAATAAATCTTCCCAACTACTACTAGAGATGATGTAGATTTCTCAATTTTGTTTCTTTTGAATACACTTCTGTTCCTCCTAAAGGGATGTCCAAATTTTAAAAACATATGGTGATATTTAAACCATGAATTCTTCTTGTTATGTTGAAGTGTGAATGCTTTAGATGAATTCATGTAATATGGACATGCTAACGTCCACCTCAGTGCTCCAACCTGATAACATTCCATAGTTGGAAAATCACCTATCATCTACATAAATGTTGCTTTCATCATAAAATTTTGTTTCAATGTAACATCATAAGTAATGATACCTCCTTGCCAAAAAATATACATCAATTTGACCTTTAGGACTCTAGGATCGAGAATAATCAAAGTCAGAAATAAGAAGGGTGTTGTCATGCACATCTCCGGGTGGGGGTGGGGGGAATTATATTGTGTAATGATCGCTTGCCAACAAGAGTAAGGTGTCATGGTCTGATTGTACTACGGTCTGACTGTACTATAAGAAGCCATCTGAGGATAAGCCTAGTCTCACATCACATGGTTCCACAGAAAATTGGGAATGTAAACGATCAAAACTTTTTCATGCCTCTCCATCTATAGGATGAATCATTGAATTGATGTCTCTTGACCTAATATGATGCCACATCATATGTGGAGCAGTATGCGAGGAAGCAAATAATCTCTTAAGACATAAAATAAGCAGAAGATAGAAGAGATGCTTGCAAAGAACTTGTTTCTGACTTATTTTTTTTATTTTGCGGTTTAAATATCAGAGAAGTATAGAATCTGAACTGATTCTCTGCTGCTCTGCTCTTATAAAATAAAATGCAACCGTTATCGCAACAACTAATCTTTTTATTTTTAACCATAACTTGAAGACCGATTTTTTTGTCCGGTATAAGTCTTCTGGAACTAAATTCTCTTATGGATTTGTCGTTTTAGTATTGTTGCAAATTGATTGAAATGCTCTTAGGGCATATTAAATTTTGTTTTAGTTTTTAGCATTTTAAGGGATATAGATAACTTAGAATGAGAAGTGTATCCCTCCCACAACAACTAAATCATAAGAAGATTGCATATGTAGGATATTTAAAATGGAAAGACACTTATAGAATTAATTTTTTAATCTTAATTTTATGGTTTTACTTCATGCTTAATTTACTAACAATATCATTTGGTATGTTAAAACGTGTTGCAAACCCTTAAAGATCCGAGAGGACTATGGCTTTATCAACTACGAAAAACCACTTTGAATTTATCAATGAAGAAAAATTAGTTCATAAAATAATGTAATTAGATAGAGAGATAAGCTTTGAGGAGATTTAACTTAGAAGTTCCTAGGGTGACAAACATAAACATTTATTAAACTAAACCAGACTTTGTTACACACTCAAATAAGGGTAACCTACATTCATGCTCTTATTATCACTAGCCACATTATATTCTTAGTATCTTATCCCACTATTCCAATTATGTATTCACAAGAGATTTGTATCCTTCATATCTTGATATGACCAAAACCAGTAAGAATATTTAGAATTAAATTTTTAAATTTAGTGCAATAATTTAGGAATAACTGTTAGAAAGACCACTTTAAATTACATTCCAAACTAAGATCCTATCGTAGCTGACTAGAACCTCTCTGATTAGAGACCTTACAACCTTTTCTGTAGGATCGATATCGGGACTCAATGGAGACTTGTAGTATTGAATTGATAGAGATATTTGTGTCGGAAACGTCAGTGTGTAAGAATATTTAATTTTAAGGACTTAATCAATTTACTAAGGAGTGAATCAAGTTTCTGGTGAGAATGTCAATATTTACATCATTGTAACACACACACTTGGGGCGGATCAACTACCTATCAGATTAGGTGATTCATGTTCTGCCTGACAGCTTGGTACTACCCCAACAGGTTTAGTGTCCCATCCAAGACTGAACAAACGACAATTACACCGAATTTTAAACAAATGATCAGTTAATTCAAGCTGACCGAGTAATGTCGAGGCGATCGAAGGAACATCATGCCTGACCGACGACCCTAACTCAGCAGAGTAAATAAAATGTACCTTATCGACCGAAGGACTATAGATCCCCGCCGACCGAGTGTTAGGATAGTGGGGCCATGGGTTTATTTATTTTCTATTCGTCTAAAATATTCTGTAACACCACCAAAAATGAAGGGGCATCCATGCAATTTTTCACTTTATGCCCCATTGTCTATAAATAGGGTGGTCTTTTCTATAGTAAGGGTTAATGAGTAACTTTGAAGAGAATCATATTCTTATTGTTTACCCTCCCTTTCTCACATTTTCTTTTTCTCTCCCATGTTTTATACCCTATTCTTTAAGTGTGATTCACAGGACATATTCAGATTAAACACAATATAATCGTTAATCATACAATACGAGTTAGTATAATTTTTTTAATTATACATAATGCTTTATTTAATTAACGTTTAATTATAATTGCACATGTGCCTCTTATCATGGCATCCTCAACACAAGAAATAAAAATTAATAAATTACTTACGTCTCAAATTTTTTTTGTTAACGCACTTGGCTAACTCAAGCTAATCAGACCACTGACTCTTTTCAAGTCATGCACCATCTTTCACTCCATAGGGCTTGACCACCTTCCAACTGAATGTAAAGAAGAGCTCGAGTATTCCTCCTCATTTATTGGCGCACCAAATTAATACTACATTTCGTTAACCTTGGAAATATATTGCCTTTCTCATTCAAAGACTGATTTAATTATGAGTTGAAAAACTACAAAACCAATCTCAAAAAGCTGTAATTCAAATAATTTCGTGCGCATTAAAACTTGTGAAAGAGACATGGAGGTTTGCCCTAGCTGCGTTTCTGGACTGTCGGCGGGGGCTAGGTGACGGGTCAATGCCGCAGAACTCAATTCCAGGATGACTTAAATGGATGTTAATGCGGAGGCCGAATAAAAATAAACGATCTTTGTAAGTTGTTAGCTGTAACTTCAGCTCATAAAATAAACAATAAGTTGGACTAGTCTGCATAATCAGGTGTCTCCATGTTAATATTTTATGTTGGGGGCAGATATACGCACAATCAAAGTTTTTAGCCCAATTCCTATGCATATGCATAGCACCTAAAATTTATTTTTTAAAATTTATGCCACCAAAATTTCTTATATCACATTAAAAATGTCACTATTTTAGTTGTAATAAGAGGTTTTAGGTGTTAGATA
>NW_018234856.1:0-712 GCF_001263595.1 Phalaenopsis equestris
CTCTTGGAATGAAGAGATGTCTCTTGGAAATGAAGAGGCATGTCTCTTGAAATTTAGTGGGTTGGAGGGAGCGAGGGTGCAGGGGAAGCGGGGTGGCCCAAAACCCACATTGGTGCATGTATAACTCCCACGATATGTTTCTCCTAAGGAGCTGATATTCGCCAAGGTGGAGATTTGTTAGGTATGACTCATAATACCATAATTTAGAGTCTCTTGGAATGAAGAGATGTCTCTTGGAATTGAAGAGGTGTCTCTTAGAATTTAGTGGGTTATAGGGAGTGAGGGAGCAGCAGAAGCGTGGTGGTCCAACCCACATTGGTGCATAAGAAACTCTATGATATATTGCTCCTAAGGGGCTGGATATTTGCTAAGGTAGAGATTTGTTATGTATGACTCATATACCATAAATGCGACAAATGCTGGAGTGGAGCGGAGCCCAAGAGCGGAGTGGAGCGGAATGTTCTGTCAAATCGGGTGAGTTTCATTATGTAGGTTCGGGGTGAGAGGGAAACTGTCTGCAATTTGGTACAGATGTAATTTAAGTAATTACATATTATACTATAGAGTTATATATATGTCTTGTCTGTAACCCTAGGTGAGTTGAATCATGTATTCTGTACTCTTTTCTGAATATTGAAAAGGAAGGCGCCGCTCTGCTCCCGAGGATGTAGGCATCTTTGTCGAACCTCGTTAAATCTCTGTGTTCTTCTAG